>NW_017307402.1:254347-257421 GCF_000935625.1 Nanorana parkeri | reverse complement strand
TAAGAAAAGAATATACATTAGAATGTACCACCTAATTCTTTGCACTTAAATATAAAAACCCCATTATTATTAATACACACGAATATATTTCAATGGGTACACTCAACCAATATATAATGAATATAGTTGGATATATAAAAGTACATGTATAAAATTCTACTTAAAAATCAGTCAATTAAGTAGGCAGATAGATGCTACATATAAAAATAATATTATTATCATAACATTGTTACTAATAATTATTATTACAATGAATAGTAAGGTTTCATAAGGAACTTTTAAATAAGCCCCTTTGTCTATTCATTAAAGAAAGAGAGAAAAAAAAAACTCTTTAGAAATTCTTATCTCTTGTAGGGAGGCAAAGAAATTAAACGACCAAGCCCTACACAGACTGGCACCATCTAAACTGATATGCGTCTGAGACCCCACAATTTACGATCTGAGACTATTTATGTTAAAATTCCGATCTCCTCTTGTGAAGGAGAATGAACTTATTTTCACCTCTTAGCACATAGACAAAATGGCTACTAATATGCCCATAGACACATTTGTAAAATGACATGTTTAGGCCTATGAAATCGATACCTTTTGGCCCAATAGTTCTGACAGGCGGCCACGTGGTCAAGCTTTTCCACCTTTGTGCAGCATTATCGCCTAGACCTGCTAACTAGCCAGGATCAGGCGTTTGGAAGAAAGGTTCTACAAGCAGTGGTCCCACCCTGATGGTAACATCTTGGTTATCATCTCACATGCTGTCCTGGAAGACGGGAGGGAATACCAGAGTTAGACTTACCAGTAAATCTTTTTCCAATAGTCTTCCAGGACAGCATGGTTCCCACCCTTTGTTGGGGACTACGTAGACATATTGTTGTGTGCCTTTTTATGGTGTCTTTTTTTTTCTTGTAGACTTACGTCCTTCGGTTCTCTTATATACTGAGGAACAGCTGGTGGAGGCGGTCTCTTAAAGGAAAAGGGTGACGTGTTTCCTGTTTGGGGGGAGGTACCTCCACATCTCACATGCTGTCCTGGAAGACTATTGTAAAAAGAGTTACTGGTAAGTCTAACTCTGGTTTTCCTCAAGCAGGGCCCTGTGGAACCTTGGTGTTTCACCAAAGGTTTCTAGGGTTTCCTTTAGCAGTGGTGGACTGATTTCCCATCTGATGGTGCCTGCTAGGGTTGCCACCTATCTGGGATTCAATCGGACAGTCTGGGTTTTGCTTCCTGTATGTGCCAACGTAAAGAGGTCTCTTTTTTTCACCGACTATTAATGTATAGGTCAGATGAAACCCACACAGGATGTCAGACGGACAGGGAAAACCATGTGGTCCTGGTGTTCCAACTTGAGTGCATGGGGGAGGCCTGGGATACAGAGGGACACAGGAGCGTGGGAAGCAAGGAGGTGTCTGAAACACAGGGTGCAGAATAAGGGGTCTGCTTCAGGCAGATGTGTTGCATGATATCTCTCCTGGCTGTCTCTCCTCTCTCTCTCTCCTCTGGCTGTGTCTCCTCTCTCTCCTCTGGCTGTCTCTCCTCTCTCTCTCCTCTGGCTGTCTCTCTTCTCTCTCTCCTCTGGCTGTCTCTCTTCTCTCTCTCTCCCCTGGCTGCTTCTCCTTGCTCTCTGTCCGGGCTTTCTCTTTGTTCTCTCTCTCCTCGCTCTCTCTCTCTCCTCGCTCTCTCTCTCTCCTCGCTCTCTCTCTCTCCTCGCTCTCTCTCTCTCCTCGCTCTCTCTCTCTCCTCGCTCTCTCTCTCTCCTCGCTCTCTCTCTCTCCTCGCTCTCTCTCTCTCCTCGCTCTCTCCTGTGTATACAAAAAAAATTGTGGCACTAGAATGTTTGGGTTTTGCTTGAAGAAAAGGTAGCAACCCTAGTGCCCGCATAGATCCAGTACGGATATAAATTGGTAAAAGTAACTACATTGACCACCAATGTATCGGGGGATTTCTTCACTGACCACAAATGTAGGACACCTCTCCTACTCACCACCGATGTATTAAAGAATCTCTTCACTGACCAACAATGTACGGAGGCCTCCTCCCTCCATTGTAGGGAGTTGCTTTTTTTTTACTGACCTATGTAAAGGGGGGTCACTTTTTTCACCGACTATCAATGTATAGGGGCATTTCTTTACTGGCCACCAACATAAATGTACACTACAATTTTTACCATCTGCATTTTGTCCTGTCCATTATTATTCAATTTCATGATTATCTCACAGTCATTTTTTCACACAGAAAATGGGGTGGTTAATTATTCATAATGGGTGTTAAATATGTGTGTTGCAGCACATTCTTTCTTTTTATTATATCTAAATATCTAGTTAACATCTAAAACTGATCATGCTAATATACCGTGAGCTGTAATAAATGTATTTTTCCCCTGAGACCTGTAAGTTATTTCAAGGGTTCCTCCACAGTACAAAGTTTAAGAAAAGCTGTGCTAGACTGAGCACCCATACAAAAGCTTCTATGTACATTGATATAAAGTAATCCAGTCTAGACACCGTGTGCCTGCAGAACTGCTGCTGAGGTTACAGTGTAATCCACACAGTCTATCTTTTTCAAACAGTCTGAGCGGACTAATAGACTTACTTTAAGAGGGAGGAACAAAAAGGCTCCGTTTACACCATACTACACAGCAGTAATGGATGCATTGCAATGTGCTAGGTTATCACAGCCCATTTATTTTTTGAACAAACCCAGTGCAAGAAAAATCATTCCTGCAATATATTATTTTTACTGCAGACGCTGCAACCCACATTGTATAATTGGGAGATAGTGGTCACCCTATGATATTTAATGCTTGAAAAAGGACCTTCATGTCAAGGCCACCAGATATTTGTTTAGTAAAAGCTGCAAAAGACTAAAATAACTTCTGAAATTACATTAACAAGTTAAAGCTTATATGAATTTTTGGTAATTAAGTATAAATCTACTTTAAGGTAAACATAACAGTAATTTAAAATATGTGCTCACCAAAAGTACATAGTACCTCTCATGTATACATGTAGAATGTTTCATTCAAATATTTCTTGGAACATAAAATTATAATTTTGTGACATATATATATATATATATAT
>NW_017307402.1:249044-254240 GCF_000935625.1 Nanorana parkeri | reverse complement strand
TATATATATTTCTTTCCTTCTTCCTCACTTCTTCCCAGCGCTCCTGTGACCCTCCTTGGTTCCCTCTCTCCCCCCTCCACCTTCTTCCCATACAGCCATTTCTTGTTCCCAAATTTATTTCCCTTCTGAGAACTCTGTGAAAACGATGTCACACTCTGGCTCTTTGTCCTGCAGGGAAAATGATCCTGTAACCTGTAGTTGTAGTCCCATAGCATCAGGACAATGAGTTTAAACCCCAACATGTCTGGGGGAATGGGATCCCATGACCAGTGAATGGAGGGAGGCAATGCATCATTTCATTTAGACTCTTGTTGAGCTGAAACACTCTCCCCTACAAAGGAAATTAGAGATCAAATATTAAACTTAGTGCAAGATAAGCAAAGAAGGCATATTGTTCCATACGTTGAGCGCTAGCCGCTGGTTACCAGATCTCACAATCAATATATTCAACATTTCTCCCTTGCTTCTCCCAATTAAGCATTCAAGAAATGACAAGAATAAGTCCCCTTAAGTTCTTTTTTCTGCTCGGCCAGTCAAGAAGAGAGTATTGTGTTTCCCATTAGTACTTACATGGAAGTTCACCTTATACGACATTGTAAACTTCTGTGGGTTCCATGACATTGTAGCAAGGAACATTTCCTCTTAGCTGTTTAAGCTGTTAAAAATGTTATCTTTAATCGCTATCTTTTATCCTTTAAATTCCATGTCGGCTGCGGTCTTATTACAGCAGAGAACATGTAGCAGTATTGTTGTAAGTTGTCTGATACAAGATAATTAATAAAAATATGTGGTTGGTGAATACTTTTTTTTAATCAGATTTTTGTTATTTCTATTTTTTTTTTAAATACACGTATTCAAAAAAAACAACATACTTGACCTATAAAAAAAATACACAAAAAGCCAACTCATTTAGGAGGTCAAAAATGTTTTTCCCTCTCCCCCAATGTTAATGTTAGCACTTATGTGAGGTTTCTTAATCCGATCTTCTTTCCTGATGTTTTCATCTGTCCCAGCGGTGCCGCGGCTCTCCGATCCTGCGCTGACTCCTCTCTGCTTGCTGGCATTTCTGATCCCACGGTGTCTGCATGCGGGTGCACGCACCCATAGACTTACCTTGCGTCTCTTCTCCTGCCCGAGAATCCAAACTGTGCATGCGCCCGGCCCAAGATGCTTTGCGGCCGCCCGACCAGTTTCGTATTCTTGGGCAGGAGAGCGCGACGAAAACAGGGTAAGTTTAAACCGCTGTTAAAGCGTTTTGTTTTTTTAAAACTTTTTGCCTATATCTACTGCTTGATAGATAAAGGCCAAAAAAAACAACTGGAGGGGTTAGAAACCCTTTAACTGTTTTCAAAATAATCACACATAACATAAAGTAGATGTATAACCCAACTGAATAGAAGTTAGTTTGCTAAAGCACTGTGTATCTTAAACAAATTCTATTTTCAATTACATTCTTTTATATTATTCTTTGTTACACATCAGCACTGCAGCCTCTTTGCAGACACATCCTGTCTACACGCATGAACTCCAGCATTGGCTGAATGGGGTTTCTCAAAGCAGGTTTACTGATGGTGATAAAAGTGGACTTTGCCTCTGTAATATGTTGAAACAGCCACTTGTAGTCTCTGCCGGAAGTCCATGTGAAAGGGTGTCAACACAGGAGCATAACTGGGAAACCCTATGACAGGAAGTGCCTGAACAAGGACCTTCATGGCAGGATCACCCGGTATTATTTTTACTGAAGCTGCAGATTTTAAAAATATTGAAAACTACTTTTGAAATGAGATTAACATGTTAAAGGTCATTACAGATTTTTTTGTGATTGGGTTTACATATACTTTAATGATATGGAGGAACAAAAGATTAGTGAATTACACGGAAGTACAAATAAGGGAGGGGGAGCTTGGAGTTAAAATAACATACACAAAAGAAATAACATGAGAAATATAAGTTAATTAAAACTTATTTAAAAAACGCTTCACAATCTGGATACCCAAGTCCAAAAAAGTAGGGGGAGTATGGTCAGTGAATAGAGAATGGTGGTTTCTAGATGGTGGCTATACATATAAATTATGTAATTGTAAGATATACTGCCTGTCCAAAAAAAGTTAACATGCTCTAATATTTAGTTGTACCGCCTTTAGCTTTGATTATGGCACACATTCGCCGTGGCATCATTTGGGTAAGTTTATGCAATGTCACTATTTATTTTCATCCAGAGTTACATTCATTTTTCACCAAGATCTTGTAGTGATGATGGGAGAGTCGGATCACTGCGTAAAGTCTTCTCCAGCACATCCCAAAGATTCTCAATGGGGTTAAGGTCTAGACTTTGTAGTGGCCAATGGATGTATAAAAATGATGTTTCATGCTTCCTGAACCATTTCACAATTTGAACCCCATGAATCCTGGCATTGTCATCTTGGAATATGCCCAATGTCCCATCAGGGAAGAAGAAATATATTGATCGAAAAACCTGGTCATTCAGTATATTCAGGTAGGCAGCTGACCTCATTTTTCGGGGCACATAACATTGCCGAACCTAGACCTATTATCCAATGGAAGGCTCTGACCTATTTTCTTAGCTAAATCCAGGTGATGACTTTTTTTGGACAGGCAATGTATAATGGCTGTGTTGATGAAAGGATGGTAGTTTCCAATAGCAGGTTACGCAAAACCATTTCTACAAATGATCCTTTTTTGAAAGAGATGATACATCCTGACGGAAAAAGAACTTGAATTCGACCACCTTGTTTTTTTTTCTACTTTTCCAGATAAACATTTCCAACCAAAAGATCATTTAAAACTATCATTTTCATTTGCATGCCTACCCTGCATTTGCATGCCTCCTCCTCCACCAATGCATCATCATGATTGACACATAAAGTACATGGAGATGGGGTGAGGCATGGCTTTATAGAGGTGAAGTATTTTTATGTTCTCATTTCATATCTGCTTAGCTATGATACACGCGCACCTCAATTTTTCCCAATATGTATATGACAGTTAGAACCAATGATCCCACAAACAGTGTTTTTGTTCTCAGAAAGGACTGGTGTTTATTACCTGAATTGCGGTGTTCTTCTTGCAGGCAGCTGCTATTGTTTTAATTTGGCGTGGCTGTGCGAGGCTTCGCCCACACAGTGGCATCATCCATTCACAGATCCTTTGACTTGTGTTCTCAATGGAATACAAGTACAGTGATGTCAGCCGACTTGTAGTCCAGTCATTCTTCCTCCCGTCCATGTTACTGAATGTCTGTATCTCATTAAAGACTTGGACAATAGGAAGAATCTGCAGGAGCCACTGATCATGGTTGAAATGGTTTACTGGCTCAAATGTAAAAAAATAATAAATGCAATTTTTTTTTTTTTTTTTTAATGAAGCAGTGTGCATTGACTATTTTTTGCCAAAAAGTGGACTACCTTTACATGATTGTTTGTGTAGATATTAATTTACGTTTTCTCTTTTGTTGTGAAGAAATATTTGAAGGCCACACCTGTGACCACAAATTTTCTGTACGGTGAGTTTTACGTAGCGGTGCTAAACACAAACCCTATCTAATTTAATCACAATGCTGCTATATTAAAAAAAAAAAATTAATACATTTTTATGAAAACAGTTTCTTTTAAATAAGAAGTCTGTGGTGTATTGCTGTGTATGGCTTCTCCCCTTTACAGCTACAGCTACGGCTGAAGCTAGAACAAAGCTTAACTCAATGATGAAATGTAAACTTTAAGTATTTGCTCAGTGTAGGTTGCTCCGTCAGTCATCATAATGTAGTTGAGAAAATGGACAGACACATCGTTTTCAAAGCTGTGAAGTACTGAGTAACAAATTAGATTTTCTCCTATGATTAAGATTGTAAAGATTAGTTTTAATGTAAATTTTTGTAATGTTTTTTCAAATGTAAAATTATTTCCATGACCTCTAATTTTGAAATATTATCATTCCTATTTATTAGACTGGAGTCCACCTTTAGGATGCGTCGCCATTATTACTTGTTTGCAGGATCTTATTTTCCTATTGATCTTATAGGGTCTTAATAAGACTGCAATGTTTGATGCCCACCTCTTCTCTCAAGCTGCTTTTCTAGATTAAAGGCAGTTGCTGGACACGTGAGAAATCCCACAATTTCACAATGGGACGTATGCAGGAAGATGTGCCAAGTGCCTGGCACACATGATAGACTGATAGACTAGCTATACAGTATATATAGGGGCCTTCTATGCACACAATTGCTGAATGGTCTTCAGCTTGTTCCCTGTGATCCTGCGACCTGACCTGCTGTTGACCTGCTGTTTGCCTCCTGTGCTTGACCTGGATTGCCTCCTGACGTTGGTTGTGATTGCTGCCTAGACTCTGCCTTTGCCTCCTTTCTTGTACCTCGTTGCCCGACTGGTTCCGAACTTTGGCTTGATCCAACCTCACCTCTGATTCCTGTCTTTGTACCATGCTGCTCTCCTGGTTTTGACCTTGGCTCTGTTCGACCTGCTCCTGGATCCAGTTTCCGGACTCGCACCCGGTGCGATGTCTGCTTACCTCACCGGCACCTGTGCTGCTCTCTGCCCACTCCCTCTCTCCACCTCCAGGGTTGTGGGACATGAGGCGCAAGGGGAGCATCCTCATCGATTCGGTCTCAACTCGGGTACGTCATACTACCCTTAAAGCCCAACTCCATACTTGGCCTCCTCCCTGTAGCCCCTCTTGCCCTATACATTTAAAGATATAGAGCACAAATGAAAAAATGTCTGCATGTCTGGCAGATAGGGTCTCACAATTTGAATGTACCTGCGAACCATGGTTGACAGTGCCAAACTTTTGATAAACGTCTCATCGAACTCTAACCATTTGAGGTTTGTTCTAGGTAGCAGATCTCTACCTTTTGTCTAGCAATGGTGTTGGGTCTTTACCTCCTATGTCTATCCCTTTCTTTTTTTGATCCACTGGCCCTGGTTTCTTGGGACAATAATACTCCAGCATAGAAATAGACTTACCAGGCGTAGATGGGCTATTGGAGCCTTTCTTGTGGGTTATTGTTCTTGCCTCTTATAAATGTTATTCCTGCTGTCTACCAGCCAGTCGTGTGACTAGTGGGTCCTTCCTTCCTTATTTTTCATCTTTGGGTAGTCCTCCCTGTCTTACAGAATGACTCTCGTTTCGTGCTGTGTGAGCGCCACTGTGAGGCTAGGCTGT
>NW_017307402.1:231883-248996 GCF_000935625.1 Nanorana parkeri | reverse complement strand
ACACCTGGGGCTCACAAGAAGTGGGCTGAATGTGTTGCTGAGAAGAGCACCAACAGTGCAGGATGTAGTGAAGTGTCTGCAGCGAACAGCATCTGGTAAGGAAGTTTTCTCAGACAGTTGTCCCCACTGATAGACTTCACCTTTATTCCAGTACAAGTGGCAACTCCATAATTTTTTTGTTTTTCCTCACTTTCTGTCCTGGTGACAATATTCATCGAGTGAATGTTTCTACCAGGGACATAAACAGCAATGAAAACCTGACGGAGGTTCTAATCCTTCCACATTCTATTCAGAACAACAATGTTTTGGCTTAAGATATATTTAAAAAAAAAGTTTTGGAAAAGAATGCACTGGCTCTTTCTAGAGCTATTAGTGAAACAAATAATACTCTCTTAGGCTTAATTCTTAGGTCACAAAGGAAAGATTCTCTAAATAATGTTTTTAATCCATGAGCCATTTAAAATTATTTTTTAATTCCCTCTAAATTAAGAGATTAACATAATGATATTGCTTGTTTCTATTACAATATTGGATCCAAAAAAGTGAAACAATGTTTTTCTTTTCATAGGAAGATACTGTCTTTGTTCCCAAGGATGGCATTGTCTTAAGTTTAACGTAAATTGGAAGACATCCTATTCATTAGGTATCTCATTTTTTAATAAAAACCTAAAAGAAGACCTGAGATTATTTTTGTTAAGCTGATTTAGGCATGTGATACAGATTAATCATGGCTTGATGAAGGAAAGGTGATTTGCACATAATGGAATTAAAGGTCATCCTAAATTAGGTATAGGCCCATACCTACACATAATAATAACATGATTAGTTTAGAAGAATTTAATTTAATTTGTGACTGTGAGTAACAACGAACCGCTAGCGGGTCAAGAAATGTGCACTATGTAGGACTTTCAAAGGACAAAGCGATTGTGGCTGCTGATTTAGCCATTCAACTCAGCCTGACATTTTAATACACACGTGATCACTTTGTATGCTATGCCAAAAATGTGTTGCAAGGTGGGAAAAGACACCAAGCTTAGTACAGCAGAGAGGAACATGAACAACCAGAGTTCTGAAAAATATTAAAGTTGTAATATTGTACACAAGCTCAAGAATAATGTACATTTTCACTGTGTTTATAAGGCACTGTGTCAATGGGCTTCTATTTGTTTTAACTTTTTTTGCATTTCTATACAACTCTATAGCAATGCAAAGCCCAGTTGAAGCAGGTCAAATGCAGGTCAGAAAGAGGTAATCTGCAGGAAAAATGCACCTGTCATCAACTTTTAAATGTTCTCAGAAGGGTCTCAAATTGATGTGAAACTGATGCCATCGACAAGCCCAAAGTGATTTGGCATATGCCCTTATATAAACCCTATCCCAAGTTCATTAGCCACAAAAACCCCAACGTTTGCATCAGATGTTCTAGCCCATTACCTTGCAGCTTAGACCCCGTTCACATTGAGCGATTTATCGCGCGGTAATTCCCGCGATATCGCGGCAAATTACCGCGCGATATCGCGCTCCAATGCACTCCAATGGGGCAAAGGGTCCTGCTGTCGCGGGTCGTGTGTCGCTACAGCAGGACCCTTTTTGGAGCGGATTTAGCCGCGATTCAAGCTTGCTCAATGCAAGCTTGAACGCGACATCGCGCGGCAAATCTCGCGATGTCGCGCAATATGCAAATCGCGTGACAAACGCGCGATTTGCATATCGCGCAGTGGGAACGGGGCCTTATATTGAAGCTCCCTGCAAAATTGTCCCTATATTCTCCAAGCTACAGTTTACATAGCCAATGTGATTTGTCTGGATTTGTTTTCTCATTTTGTCTCTCATAGTTGAGGTCTACCTATGATGCCAATTACAGGCCTCTCTCATCTTTTTAAGTGGGAGAACTTGCACAATTGGTGGCTGACTAAATACTTTTTTGCCCCACTGTATACTGGCCCAGCTCCTCCACCTCTTCCCTCACCTCCCCACATTACCTTTTATGTAGTTGCCAGGAGAGGAGTGAAGGTGAATACTATAAAGCAGGGGTAGGCAACCTTGGCACTCCAGCTGTGGTGAACCTACAGTTCCCATCATGCTTCTGCCTCTGGGAGTTATGTTTGTGGCTATCAGTCTTGAAGTGCATCAAGGGAATTATAGTCCCCCTAGAGCTAGAGAGTTATGGTTGTGTACTCCTGCTATAAAGTGTCACTTAAGTGACAGTTCTGAGTCTGGTGGGGCTGCTGACACCACATCCTAGATGACACACCGAGCAGCAGTCTCCGGCCTTTTGGATGTCTTCATAAGGGAGGCTTTTACAGGTAAATAACTTGCATACAATATGTTAAATGTACATATCATCTGATAGAAAGATTGTTGTTGCTGTGAATGGTTTGACTTATATGCTTATTATCTACAACATTCTTTATTTAGGGAAGTGAAAGTGAAGTATGTAGTGAAGCAAGAATCTATACCATAAGTGCTTCCTCTCGGTTTCCCTTTAAAATCTTGTAATGGGAAACAGACAAATAACCATTACATCAGTTAGTTGCAGTATAGAAATGAGTTAAAATAAGCTAATATGCAAAGCTGGCCACCAAGTTAGAAAGATTATCACATAATCCATTCTAACCCTTGTGTCCTGTAATTGTACAGTCCGGTACGCATAACATGATGTTTAAAAAGTTTAAAGATAGAATACTGAAGCAATTAATGACGCGTAGTCTCTAGCATCTCTACAATTAAATCTGTTGTCCATCATGTATGTCAACACAATCCAGACTTGGTGTTAAAATGTGTTATTATCATGTAACGTTCATTTAGGAAGTCTCAATACAAATCAATATCACTAAGGAAAGTTGTCAAAACCCATAAATCAGCAAGACACAGGATGTTAACCCAGACTGGTAACATCAAATGCCTAATGATCACATCACTATACCCAACTCCTCACAGAACCCCTTGACCTCAAGCAGTCCCGAATTATTATTTTATACCATCTAATTGGCAATGTTCAACATTAACAAACCCTCAAGTCATAGATAGAGCTCCTATGACCATGGTAATTTGAAAAAAAAACAGCTTTCAATAAGTGCCCTGTACAACATTTTCAAATATCGGGTCCTTACACACAATGTCACCAATACCCCATCTTAACCACTTGAAGACCGGGGTCTTAAACCCCCTTCCTGGCCAGGCCATTTTTCAGTATTCAGCGCTGCAGTACTTTGACATTTATTCCGTCATGCAACACTGTACTGAAATTAATTTTATACCATTTTTTGGGGAGACATAGAGCTTTCTTTTGGTGGTATTTAATCACCACTGGGATCTAATTTTTTTTACTATATAGTGAAAAAGGGACCGAAAATTTAGAAAAAAAACCCTGTTTTCCCTGCGTTATGTTATAAAACATTTATTATTGCCCAATTTTTTGGTAAAATATAAAAGACGGGGTCACATCGGGTAAATAGACACCAAACATGTCAAGCTTTAAAATTGCGGGTGTCCACAAAATTGCAAAAAACGACAATACTCAAAATTTAGCATAGGCGATGCTTTAAAAGCTTTTACTGCTCATTAGTTTAGTATCAACAGTGATTAATGGCCCTAAAAATATGTAATAGGGATGCACCGATATATCGCCCGCTGAAATATATCGCCCGAAATGCCACTTTTGGCATAATGCCGAAAGTGCAATTTTCCTGCCGATACATCGGCGCATCCTTGCTTTCTTTCCTCCCCGCTGGGCGCCGCTCTGTGTCCCAGCAGGGAGGAGAGAAACTGTGATAGCCGGCCGAGCGCTGCGAGCCGCCGGCGTCTCCTTCCACACACCGCCTATCACAGTCCGGAAGATCGGTGTGTGGGCGGAGACAGGCCGCACTATCACAGGAGGCTGGGCTCTCCTCCCTACAGCGCTCGATCAGCCTCCTGTGACAGCGTGTCAGAGAGGAGAGCAAGGTACACACACTCAGCGATCAGTGATCGCTAAGTATGTGTACATAATTGAGGACGTGGTATGGTTACTATATCCTCAATTATGAATGAATGGGAAGTGATCTACATCCCCTCCTGTTCATTCTTGATTGTAGTTATAGTAAACATACTCTGTCCTCATGTTATCAATGAACAGGAACATCATAGGGGATTCCTGTTCATTGATAACAGGGGACTCATTTCGGTATCAGTTTCGGCCTGACAATTTTTTTTATTTCGGTTATAAAATTTCCATTTCGGTGCATCTCTAATATGTAAAGTGTAGCACCATTTTAGTTTTTGCATGTAGGTGCACCTGACGCGTGTTTGTGCTTGTATGTGCTTGCACGTGGGGGTGGGGGACTTTACTTTTTTTTTGCAATTTTAATATGGGACTTTAACCTTTAATTTTTTTTTCACTTAATTTTATTGCTATCACATAGGGAGCTAACAAGCCCCCTATTTAATAGCAAATATGATGTGACAGGTCCTCTTTATGAAGACATCAGGGGTCTGTCAGACCCCTAATGTCATCTAGGGACCCCAAGGAAGCTGATGGAGCAGAGATCTGCTTCACCTGCTTCTTCTCCTGGCTGCAGGAGCCAGAGAATGTAAACAGTGACACCGGGAGTAATGTAATACACATCAATTCTGGGTCCAGTGATCGGAGGAGAGATCAGTGGATAGAAGCTTGCCGATCTCTCTCCAATCGATGCGGGGAGACCCGCGGTCCCGGGCCCGAACGGGTTACAGTGGAGCCCAGGGTAGCCAGTGGCGGTGGAGGGGCACACATTTTACCGCACCGTACAAGCTTGTATCTAAACAGCCATCGCCGGCTATTTAAAACTATGCTACTTTTGTTCCCCATGGTCCCTGTGTGTGTTGTAAAGTAGCCACTGCTCCAAGCTCACTCCTGTGATGGACTACAATCTCATGTTTAGTTTACTAATTTGTTTTGAGATTGTAGTCCATCACAGGAGCGAGCTTAGAGCGGTGACCACTTTACAACACACACATGGGGAGCATAAGTAGCCACCCTCCAGAAGGAAGGACAGTGTCAGCACCAATTCAGAGATGATTTGAGGATCTACAGCCGAGTGATACACAAAAAAGGTTCATTTATGTTAATAGTTAAGGTGTTTTAATGTATTTTTAAGATTTAACTTCTGAGTTTAATGTCATTTTAATATGGATTCTGCCTTGTTCCTGAAGCCTCTGTACTTTGCGCTTTGCTCATTCTGATTTACTAAAAAAGCCTCATGATGTGTAGCAATAGTGCTAAGTGCACTGACTAGCTTTCTGCCTCACAGCACTAACTGTGCTCCCCTGGCTATAAAGCAGGAGGCAGACGGCAATAGAAGGGCCAGTCAATGGGTTAATTGCACAGAGCCCTGTGAACAGCGGGCTGCATTCACATTCCTTTCAGAATCCTTAGCCCCTCTGAAACACACTCCTGTATCAAATGGTCGTCCTGAAAGTTATTGTTTCCTTTCTAAAGGTTCAAAGTCAGGTTGCTCTGTGATTTGATATGCACCTGAGACCAGTGACATGAAAAAAGTTCGGGGAGTAGGTTACCTGCAGCACATTCTTTCCTCATTGATAAACTGTTTTAATACATGCTGTTTAACTTGCATATATTCTCTGTGTGACATTAGGAACTGAACCAAGCACACAAATAACTCTTCTGTTGGTTTAAACATCCTCTGCATCTTTATATATTTAAAATCATATTCCAGAATGTAAAGACCATTATTTACTTACAGTATGTACATATTATTGCAGGGCAGGGCAGTACATTCATAAATAAAGTGGTGAACATTTGGAACTTCAGGCAATGCAAGTACAAAAACACGCGGAGTAGAGGACACTGTCTGAACCGTTTTACAATCTAAGAGGAACACTAGATTTAGTGGTTACAGGATTAAGTCAATGGGTTTTGATGAGCGTAGGAGACAGAGATGCTTCATGACGGTGAAGATGCCTACAGAGACCATTACTTACAGTAGGGTGTTGTATGAAGCCTCATCACACACACAATCCCCTTTGATTTGTAGGGCACACGCTGGTAAATGACTGGTTGGGTTTCTAGGTTTCCTTTGTGAATCTGCATCATGTGATCTGTGACATTACTTTCAAAAGTGTAGGAAAATGGGAATGTTTTCGGTCACTGGTCATTAGGTTGCATGATGATAAAGAAGATCCGAGTGAGTACTCAGTTTTCAACTAACATATTAATGTGTTAGCAGCAGGACACTGGATGACACAGCCCAGTCATTGGAAAGGAGGTGGAGGTATTGCACAGAAGTACTGAGAACTTGTATGCATTGTTCCTTCACCTTCTATGTCTTTTCAAAACAGCTTTGAACTAAGAGCTAGTCTATTACAATTTTTGACCAACAGTAATGTTAGAACTATGAGGTGAGTGATTTTCACTCAACCTCATAGTTCGAGCCGACATGTGACAATGAAACTGTAACATGTCCGCTCAATAGATAGGGAAGTGAGCGAACACATACCGTCCCTCGCCAACTTCACAATCATGTCCCTGCACCGAGCCATGACTGTCAATCATGGCAACCCTGCAGGGATTTCCCTGCTCCTCCAGCGCTGAGTGGAGGAACGGATGGGGAGGGGGCGGGTACAGCTGGTTCTGCCTCTAGATAGTCAAAGCCAGCTGTCACTCACACAGCTGGGTGGATCTCGACAGTAATGTCGGGATCCATCCTGGCTGCGGTGCTCTCAGTATACCGCGAGCTGTAGCTCGCGATATACTGAGCTTTGGGTCACGGGAGGAGGTGAGTATATGTCCTTCTGTGACCCTTAAGAGAACTATGGGGAAAAACACTTACCCCATAGCTCTCCTTTAATGAAAGAACTGGATGTGTCCTCATCTTGCTGTAGTATGGGTCAATGTTTATGGAAAAATGTTACATCTATTTTTTGACTGTGCCCAGCAGGACCCTATCATCCATACTATAGCTCCCCTTTCTCCTGTGGTAATGTTAAAGTGACGCTAAACTCAGGAAATAAATCTTAAAAATGCATTCATGTACCTTAACTATTAACAAAAATTTATCTTATTTGTGTATCACTCAGCTGTAGAAGCTCAAATACCCTGACACTGTCCTTCCTTCTGGAGGGTGGACACTTTTGTCCCCCATGGTCCCTGTGTGTGTTGTAAAGTAGCCACCGCTCCTGTGATGGACTACAATCTCAATACAGATTAGTAAACTAAGCATGAGATTGTAGTCCATCTTCTCTCTGGAAATCTCCTAATAGGAAGACTGCTTCCTTTCTTGAATTCCCTATTTAATTAGGAGTGTTCTTTTAGTGCTGAACAATTTTCCCAATGGGTTTATTATTATTGTACAGGATTTATATAGCACCAACAGTTTGTGCAGCGCTTTGCAATATAAGGAAGACATTACAATTACAATATAATTCAAGACAAGGTGGTAAGGAGGGCCCTGCCCATGAGGGCTTACAATCTAAAGGGGGAGGGATCCCCTTTTAATTAATTTGGATGGGTTTTCTATTGTCACCAAATACTTTTTATCTTTGGTTTACAAAACCATTTAGTTTATAGACATCTTTCTTAATCTTTAAAAATTGTCTTGATGAAGAAATTGAAGGATGTTGTTTGAATGTAATTTGAAGTGTTGTTTGGCCTTGCCACAAATTAAGTTTCAAATTCTCTAGGACCCATAGGATGAAACCATTACCAATACATCTTAACCACAATAAAATTGTGAAGGTAAATTTTATATAGATCTGAAAATACAACTTTATCTTTCTACCAAGTAAGAAATATATTTGTGAAGGTTGGGGCACGTGAGGTTTCAGTGACATGACATAAGACAACCGAACTCCAATGTAAAGAAACTAAAGCAGGACTCCTATTGAAATGGCAGCGAGTTATTCAAAAGTAATGTGATGTTATAGGGCAGGGGTGCCCACAATTTTTTGTGTTAAGATCTACTTTTCAAAGGACGAGCTACATGAGATCTACCAATGAAAAAAACCCTCCCTCACTCTCTCTCCTGGCTGTCTCTCCTTGCTCTCTCTCTCTCTTAGCTGTCTCTCCTTGCTCATCCTCCTGGCTTTCTTGCCTCTCTCTCCTGGCTGTCTTTCCTCACTCTCTCTCCTGGCTGTCTTTCCTCACTCTCTCTCTCCTGGCTGTCATTGCTCATTTTCTCTGCTGGCTGTCTCTCTTAACACTCTTGGCTGTCTCTCCTCTCTCTCTCTTTCCTGGCTGTCTCTCCTCTCTCTCTCTCTTTCCTGGTTGTCTCTCCTTGCTCTCTCTCCTTGCTCTCTCTCTCCTGGCTGTCTCTCCCCGCTCTCTCTCCTGGCTCACCTTGCTGTATTTTGCAAACAGTGTAGTCCAACAGGCTGTGTAAACTAATATTCTTTGATGTAATACATAGCACTTCAACCCCCAGTATCCACCAGAAATGTGTCAGGGAGCTTGGCTCAGCAGACTCAGGCTAATAGGTAATCATGTGTTCACAGCTAAATAAATATACCAAAATGGAATAAAGGGGCCACCATTCACACCCTTCGTGATCTACCAGCATCAGCTTTGAGAGCTACTGGTAGATCACGATCTACCTAATGGGCATCCGTGTTGTAGGGGAATCTCCTCTTGCCCTCCTCCAGGTTTTAAGAAGGGAGAGTATAACCCCAAAACCTCACATCACTTCTCTATACTTTTCTACCTCTTAAATTACACTCCAATTACAGTCCAATTACACATGCATTGAAGTTCAGTTGTTTTACGGCATCGAATGCATCTTTCCTGTCAATGCTGGTAAGCCTGACAAAAAATGTCAGGTCCCATTTAAATCTGCATGTTTTAGGGGCACTGCAGGTGTCTGAGAAAAAGTCCTACTTGCTGCATCTTTAACTGCCTCTGGGCCGGCCGTAGTAGAAAAACAGCCGGCCAGGAGCTCTCTAGATCTGAGCGGGCGTCTCTAGACGTCCGCTTAGACACACCCCCTTGCGGGCGCAGGAAATGATAAAGCTCTATCTGTCCCCAAAAAATGGTATAAAATTCATTTCAGTACAGCGTTGCATGACGGAATAAATGTCAGTCAAAGTACTGCAGCGCTGAACACTGGAAAATGGCCTGGCCAGGAAGGGGGTCTAAACACCTGGTCTTGAAGTGGTTAAAGGCATAGTCCAGCTTTTGCAAAAAAATAAAAAATACTTGCACACACATTAACAAAAAAAAATTGTTAATTTTCAAAGCATTGTAACGGTGATCAGTGGATCGCGGGTTCAATGCTCTGGCTCCTGCAGGCTCTTCAGCCCATACAGAGGTACCAGCAGTAGTAAAACATTTTTTTGAGCGCTACTAGGAAATGTTTGTCCCCTTTTTTGTAGGTGTCCTTGTCTGCCCCTCAAATCTGGGGACTGGTTTTGGATGTCCAACATGTTTATGAACGGAGTCCTTTGTTCTCCAATGAATGTTTCTCCAGTAGGTCATTGGAGGTGAGAGTTTCCTCCCATATGATGGGTTCTTATACTGTTACTACAGTTCAAATATTGTGCTACAAAAAGGTGGTTTATCCTTTTATTTTACTCACGGCTTCACTACTACTGAGCTTGTATGCAGGTGTAACCACTAGACGGCTGTACCTCTTTTTTGATTTGGATTGTGTCCAAACCTCCTAGAGATGAGAACTATACGTACCGTGTTTACCCGAAAATAAGACACTGTCTTATAGTTTTTTGGGGGTTCAAAAAAACACACTAGGTCTTATTTTTTTTATGTACAATCCACACTTTTTCATGTACAGTCTACAGTCTACATGTATTCATGTACAAAAATATGGTGATCTGGGCAATCAGGGGTGCCGTACCTTTCCAAGAGCAATTTGCTAACCAATCGCTGGCTAGAATGAGCGAAACACACTTTCACCATTGATTCCTCACAGGCGGAGTGCATTTGGTATCACTCTGCCTGTGACAGGAGGCGGCGCTATAGAGGAAGCATCGGCTTATGCGGCTCTGCTCCCTCCGGTGCCGCCTTGTTTCCACTAGCGCTAGCTTAGTTGGGACCGCTGATTCTCTCCCGCGGCTTTTCAAGTTCCCCCTTATGCCACCACCGGCCCAGGGAATGGTCACAACTAGGTCTTATTTTCGGGGTAGGTCTTATATTTTAGCAATTCACAAAAATAGTACTAGGTCTTATTTACGGGGAAACAGGGTAGACATTGATGAATAGAGTCCTGTGTTCTCCAATGAACTACCGTAGTGCAAAAAATCCTATTTTTCATTGCATCCTTTGTAAATATACAGTTTATGTACATGTGAGCAGCCATATGTATTATTCTTATATGCAGATTATAAACCTTAATATATAGTCCTGCACAACAACTGTATTACTGTTCTCTCTCAGTAATATCTGTAAAAAATAAGTCAAGGCAACTGGACTTGCTGTATTTTTCTTGAAGACGTTTCACTGGTCATCCAACCAGCTTTCTCAATTCAGAATGACTTGTAGAAAAATTATCTTGGAATAAATATGGTGAATGTCGCTCCAATCCACATAATCTGTTAGTCACAACCAGGTTTTGGGGCATTTACATGATTGGAGTCTAGGAGGTGTTATTAAACTGCCCAGAGAGAGGTGTTAAAGGAGAACTATGGGGTCAGTGTTTTTCCCCATAGTTCTCCTTAGGGTAACAGGAGGACACAAACTAGCGTTTTAGTGTCACTTTAACATTACCACTGGAGAAAGGGGAGCTATAGTATGGATGATAGGGTCCTGCTGGGCACAGTCAAAAAATAGATGTAACATTTTTTCCATAAACATTGACCCATACTACAGCAAGATGAGGACACATCCAGTTCTTTCATTAAAGGAGAGCTATGCGTTTGCATTGGAATGGAGCGCAGGCAAAGTTTTGGGGCACACGTCTGATCGCAATGCGGGTGGGGGGGAGTTTTGTGAAGGATTGCGGTGCGTTCCAGCAGCTACCGCTTTGGAACGCACATCATTCGGTGTGAACAAGCCCTAACAGTTGCATCTGTAAATGGATGATCTGTGACTACAAGTTCCATATGCCTCTGTGGCAGAAGGACTCACAGATTGCAATGGGGCACAAATTTGGTGACATCACCACACCTGTAGTCCATCCTTTTTAACTTCCAGCCCCGGATTGTGATGTAAACAATGCAGGAGACTATGAATTGCACCCAGAAACACTGATCACAGTTGCAATGCTCTGCAAGCTTCATTGCAATAATGTAAAAAAACCCATAGGGGGGAATTTATCAAACCTGGAGCAGCTGTGCATCACAACCAATCAGCTTCTCTCTTCAGTTTGTTCAGTAAAGATTTGAAAATGAAAGGTGGGAAGCTGATTGGTTGCCATGCACAGCTGCTGCAGATTTTCTCTGCTCCAAGTTTGATCAGTTCCCCTCATAGTTTATAAATTTATCATGGCTGCTGCATTTATTGTTTTTTGCAAAAGGTGGACTATGACTGTAAGATGTGTTTTGATGATTTCCTGTTAAACACATCAATCATAAAACATATCTCTGCACGTCCAGTTATGTAGATAGTTAATAATATTGTGGTTTACTGTATGTTCACGTCCTCGGAAGTCCCACTCCCAGACAGCTGCCAGTGTATTAGTATTGAATGTTGACGCTCCGATCACTCCCCCAGTGCCCTCCATGAACTTTGCACTGATTCCCGTGCGCAGGGCGGACCTCTCCGCTCAGCGTCCGGTTTCCATGGTGACCAACGCCGGGCTCTTCCTACGTCACTTCCGGGGAACTCACTCTCCACCATGGCGTCCTTGTTGGATGATCGGGACATGCAGAATGTGCGGCGTCGGTTTGAGCAGCAGGCCGAGTCCTTCCTGAGGGTGACAGAGGCCGGTGTGTACCCTCTCTCCATGACTCGGCCTGCCTTGGTGCTGGGACAGCTGAGAGTTAGGCTCATGTTCCACACAGTGTCAGTTCCGGAATGGTTGGGGATAGGGAAGTTGTTGCAATTGTACCTGTCATCAGTGTGCTTTTCATGATAGAATATTCCACCTAAGGCACCATTCACACCAGGGAGTATTGTGAATGCGTGTCAAACACGTGTGCTTTAACGCACATTCACAATACATGCACAAATGGGGAACACACCTGCGTTGCCATTACTAGTTAAAGGCACCCCAAACGTGGCTGAGCAAACCTGGATGTGTTCACATGGGGGGAAAAACATGGAATGCATGTTGCCAAATGTGCAATGTGTAATTCTTTTGCGCGGTTGGCACACATCCAGGGACGCAATGGGGATATGCGCCAAAGTCCCACAAAAGCGCTTGTCTTTGTGCTCCGCTCAGGTTTATCTGTCCCATGCATGGTTTTGGATAGCTGCAGCTACTAGAGAGTTATCGGTGACCTCTCTGTAACTTCTCTGACTAATGTCCTTCTTACCCTGTCACTAAGCTTTGATGGAGGGTCATTTTTGGCCCTTCTCTGGTTCATTTGACTCTTTTTTTTGCTTTCTCCAGAATTTGTAGACCATTTCCTGTATCTGTTCATGTGGAGGCATCTCATAGCTTTATCGTATCTGTTGTTCCACTTTCCTGGGAGAACCATTGTTATGGACGTCTTCCTGTAATAGCGTCTCTCCTCAGCGCCCACTGCGCTGGCTGCTCATTGTTCTTTGAAACTGAAACGGATAAGTTGCATTTTCCAAATCATCTTCCAGGACAACACATGAGAGATGGGCACCTCCTCCAACAGAAACAAGAAACGCATCACCAACAACACTTTGCCAAGTCGTGGAAGTCTTGTGTAGTCCGTCTGGATGAGACGCATTGTTTAGAACCTGGTGGAAGGAGGCTCAGCTCTGGATTCATGTCTGCAGTCCTTCACCCAGTCCCCTTTTCCTCTCATTCCTTGATAGTGAGACTCTTGTTGATTCTTGTTCACTGACTTGACTCCTTGCTGCCTCAGTGTGTAGTCTATGGTCACTACATTTCTTCCCCCTCAGAGTTATCTTTGTGGCCTGTCTGTGATATGGCGTTCGTGGACGTCAGGTGTCCTAGCACCATGGTTGGCTGTATTATTTCACCCTTGGCATGCACCGTTATGTGTGGTGGTGGTGGGGGGCGGGGGGTGTACCTCAGGGGTCATGTTTCATGTTGTTTTCTCTGCTGGTGGCAAGCATGGGCTGTTGTGAAGTTTTAGGCCCTCTGCCAATCCTAAAGAGTACATGTGTGTGAATGCCAAGATACCCTTGTGTCAATTTTCTAATGTTAAAGTGACACTAAACCTTGGAGTTAAAGCTTAAAAATGCATTCAAGTACCCCAACTATTACCAAAAATGTATTTTATTTGTAGGGATGCACCGATACCGAGTATTTGGGCGTGTATTCGTACTCGCCCAAATGCTCCCATACCTTCCCCGATACCAGAACTTCCGGTCAGAGGAAGATTTCCTCTGACCGGCAGTGCCATAGGGGAGCATGGAGCCGGCCTAACGGGCGGCTCGATGTTAAATGGCTAGGAAGATGGATTTCTAGCCAATCAGCACGGAGCCGGCTTCCCGGCCATTCAGGAAACTGGGAGGTTGGTCATTACTTGCGGCCTGGCTTTCTGGTTGCCCAGGAAGTTTTTATGAATGTCATAATTAGTTTGCTTAGACTATAATCTTGTGCATGTCCTTTGTTTTGTAATACTGTATTCAGTACAGGCCTCAAAATGTCTGGTCTAACTACAAGTTGATTTCTACTACTACTACTAATCACTGCTACTAGCACAGATGACTTAATGCACATTAATTCCACTGTAGTCCACAGATGCCGGAATGGTGACCAATTTCAAAGGGATTTTGGTATTGCCTATCATTTTCTGAAGCACTGTAGTGATGTTCTCTATTGGAACGTCCTTTTCAGTTGCTGAAGTTGTACATTGGCTTGTCTTAAAAGCTGCTCCACCATGGCACAAATTTGGAGTATGTAGGCTGCTATGCCTGCACAGTGGAGGGAACAATCATTTTTTTATGGTACAAGCACAGAGTTTGTGACATTGATTTACAGTGATGTGAGTTGGAAGTGGTCACTGTGTTGTGCTTCTGCAGGAGACCATTCTTTTCTTTGTGCTATTACACTGTATGGTGGTATGGATGTCTGCCTCCACCACAGCTCAGACCTAAGTCAGCACATTGTATGTTCTGATGAGGCTATAAAGACTTCATAAATACTTTTTTGTTCAGTAGATATGCAGGAATTCGACATACTTACTTCTATATACTTTTTAGCAGAAATGTCTCATGGGTATAGGTAATGCCAGAGCCAAATAAATGGCTCATTATATTCCTTAATTACCATTTTCATTGTGTAGCACAGGCTATGGGACTTGTGTACGTCCTTAACCGACCAAATCCTCACCATGGTTTGGTCTTATTATTAAAATATTTCTTTGTTAAGTCAGTCCTTGATAACTTTGTAGAAAGTTAGTCAGAGGTGGCTCGGTGCATTTTTAGGTGTATTTTGGCCATGTTTAGTGTAGGTCTTCTGCCTTTGTTTTTGTATCATAGTGTTAAGAGGTTCATGTATATGTGGCCATCTGTAATATTCATGGTCAGTCCTTTGGGAGGAGAATTTTCCAGGCTTTTGTCCCTCCCCAATCTGTTAAATTGTTGCTAATCCTCTCATGTGTTATCCTGGAAGATGATTTGAGACATCAAGAATAACTCTACTTCCAGGATTCCACCCTTGTTCTGTTCTTTTCCTCTTGTGTATGCTTTGTTCGGTTCTTTGTTCATGTACTGCCGACCAGTTTGGCAGAAGGACTTCCTTTCAAAGTGTTTTTGGTGATACGTTTCTTGTTTCTGTCACCTACTGTCCTGGAAGACTGGAAATAAGGTGCCCATACACTGCACGATTCTCGTAGAGAATCGCGGGAAATCCCGCGATCGTACGAGAATCGTGCAGTGTGAATGAAGACGTGCGACCGTTTCTACTGTACGGTCGCACGTCTTTTGTCTAAGGAGCATGCTAGAAAACCAGCCGAGAATTGTACAATTTTCGGCTGGTTTTTAGCATGTTCGTAAGATCAATGCCGCACAAGAGTTTCTTAGAAGTCTAATTCTGGATTTAGCACCTTGGGGATGCCATTGGGTTGCCCCGCAGTTCTTGTTTTTATATCTGAAGATTCTAATTATTATTTATTTTTTAGATATCGATGACGATGAAAAAAAAAAGCAAAAGCCTCTCCCTAGAATAAACCTCCATTCGGTGTTTTGGATATTGGCAGCAGTTGCTGTGACACACTATGTTGACTTCCTACCAGTTGTCCAAGGCAACTTACAAGAAGGCTGGTAAGATGTTAAATGTATAAAGCACTATACTCAACCTCATGGTTGTCTGTCCATATGGTGTTTGGTCACAAAAATGAATGTATGCATTAAAGTGACATTAAAGTCAAAAAATATTTACCCTCCCCCCAATGTTAATGTCAGTATTGTCAGGATCCACCCCGCTACCAGATTGACAGCTGGCACTGCCTCTCTAGAAGCAGAGCCAGCTGTGGCTGCCCTCTCCCCATCTGTCCCTCCAATGAGCACCGGAGAAACGGAGAGGGGAGGGGGAATCTTTGTGGGGAGCCATGACTGACGGTCACAGCTGTCTGCAGGTAGAAGATCGGGAACTGAGCGATCGGTGGTATGTGATTTGCTCAGTTCTTAATCAATAGAGCTGACATGTGACAGCTTCAGTGTCGCACATCAGGTCTAATTATGAGATTGAGTTTATTTCATTCTCCCCATAATTCTCCTTTTAAATCTTTTGTTTTGCTTTTGGTTACAAGGCTATAATACCAATATAAAGGTCATTTTAGCCTCTCCGTTCCAGTTCCCCAAAGTAAAGAGCTTTGTAGTAGAACATTATCTGACTTCAGTAGTAGCTTTTGAAGAAGGCCTAAAATTGGCCATACACGGCTTGAAGTTCGGCTGATTCACTGTGTAGCCTTGTCATCTTCACTTGGCTCAACAAACTTCAAAGGAACAATCCATGGAGCCGGGCAGAAACAAGTTGGCTGAACAGTGACTTGCAGCCAGTCAGATGCCATCACTATTCGAGTGCAGCTGTCAGAATACAAAAGCTGAAAGGAGATTCGTCCATCTTCTCTGTTTAGGGTGGATGGGGGAATCAATCGATGTTATGTGTATGGCCAGCTTTACTTGCACATAATACCATGGTCTCACTCTGTAATAAGATATTTGGAAATTAGATTTATGACTTCATCTCTTTCTATGTATTATTTTCATTTACCGGTAATTGAATAGAAATTGTTTGTCTTGCAGTTCCTGGCTTCTAGTTGGTGCAGTGTCTCTGGTTGTCAGCATGTCTATTGCACTCTATTGCATTGTTTATCTGGAATGGTTTAGTGGGATTTGTGATTATGATGCCAAGTACCCAGGACTTGTACCAGTCGCAATTGTAACTTTCCTAGTAGCTGCAGTGTGGTGAGTTTCTATGCATGTACATTACTTATTAAGCAATTAGTTATTGTTGCATACAGCCGGGGACGAGATCCATCCCAGCCTCTGACTAGCAGCAGCACACTGGTGAGGTCATCCATGTGTATTCATATGGTGAGACTGGCAGCACAATCAAACCAATGAGCCTTATTGGCTCAAATATCCGCCCTTTCCTATTCCGAGTGCTGCGTACAGATTCTGATATCAAAGCACATTTAAAGTGCAACTGAAGCCAAAACCTTTTTTAGTTTTGGATAGAGTGGAGGGGATTAGAACACCTCTCAGGTTTTAGTTTTTTGTGTCCCGTTAGGGAGATTAGCCCTCTGTTTGTCCTGGTGACTGTTATTACTAAAAGTGAAAGAAAATCCCAAATTGTGGGTTGTCACCAGAACAGGAATTGATGGGAATACTTCGAATGGGGACACTAGTTCTGGTAGCCCTGATGACCACCAGGAATTTCCCTCACTTTGGAGGGATTTCCTCCACTTCCTGTTGTGACCATCAGTCAGGAAGTGAAGGAAAATCCCCCCTTTGGGACACAGATTGCAAAAAAGTTGACCAGGATTCTACCCCTCCCTTACTCTTATCTAAAACTAGAAAAAAATATTGGCTTCAGTTCTACTTTAAAAAAATAGTAATTTATTTATATATATATATATA
>NW_017307402.1:224532-231681 GCF_000935625.1 Nanorana parkeri | reverse complement strand
TAGCCGACGGAGCCACTTGGCGAAGGGGGAGGAGTCCGGTGACGTCAATGTCCGTGACGTCACCGGATCACCGACGGGACTCCCGAAAGCTGGCGGAAAGGTGAGTACCGATCAAAATAATTTTAATCGATTAAAAAGTTTAACGATTAATCGAGAAATGAATCTTTAATTTCCACAGCCCTATTATTTATATGTATGTATGTGTATATATATATATATATATGTATGTATGTATGTATATATATATGTGTGTATATATATATATATATATGTATATATATATATATATATATATGTCAAAAAAGACAAAAACGTAGTATTGCAGTGTGCAATGATACCTTTCTTATTGGACTAACAAAATATATAAAAGACAAGCTTTCGAGAGTGAACCTCTCTTCTTCAGGTCAGAAGCAATACAAATATATATATTGGATTAAACTGTTTTTTTGTGACATCTTGCAGGAGTTGGGCTTTTCATATATTCATAAGTTGTCTAAATCATTTGTGAAAAGGAAAATTGTGATAACGTATACAGGTGAAACACATAATACAACGGGGGTGGACAAATGAATATGGAATTTAGGAGCCAGTCTGTCCAATCCAGAAGCCAGCAGGATATTTTTTAGGAGCCAGCTTTTGACAACAACTAAAGAAAACCTGAAGAGTAAGGTGTTGGCTGTAATTAAGGATCATTGGTTACTTGGCTCCCGGGATTTGTCCAGTCCTGTAGTACATGGTTCATTCCTAATTGTAGTTCACGTTAATATCCATCTTTTTGGGTAACAAGTACTCAGAAAATGAATAACATTTTTCAACATTTGTAACCAATATCGCTAATACTACTTTCTTTTTCTTCCCCTATCAGCTTCAATGCTTCCTTATGGCAGGTGTGGTCATTTTTTACCCCAGTGATATTGTTTACACAGTTTATGGGTTTTGTAATGCTGGTCTCACTGCTGGGGTGAACATGGAGAAGGTAAGGATCTAATTGCATATGTATTATCACTCTGCTTTCTGCCCTTATTTTGGCATGTATCTGAAGTTTTAAACCGCGAGAGAAAATAGGGGTCACATCACCATCCATGCTTCTTTTTCATCCTGCTGTGTACTGGCCTGTGGGAGGAGTCAGGTGGAGGACGCACATAGTGGCAGTAAGGCCCACAGCAACATCTGTGTCCTATTGTATTGGAAGATTTCCCGTCACTTCCCACCCTGTAAACACGACAGTTAGTGACAGCAAACCTGTCTAAAGTTAGAGAAATCCCTTCTCGGATATTTGTCCCCAGCACATTGTCTCCATTAAAAGATTTCCCTTCTGTTCCTGTTCTGGTGACAGCTCAAAATTCTGGATTTTGCTCTCACAATCATTCTCGATGACCATGGTCTCCAAGACAAAGAGAGACTAAATCTACCTAGAGTGGACACAGACGGCAATTGTTTTTTTTTTTTTTTAAAGGAAAGTTGAACTTTTGTGGCAACCAATTTTTTTTTCTGTGATTTCATTTCTCTGCTTTAGGTTGCAGAATGAATAAATAGCTATGTGCAAAAAAAGTGCTTTCTAACTTTATGAATGTTTTATGAATAAGCCTCCTAATTCTTTCACAATTTACATATAACAAAGGTCTAGTTTTTTAAGAATTGAAGAAAAGTTGAACTTTTACTTGTAACAACCAAATAGTTGCTGCAAATAACCTGATTCAGTCATAACTCTGCACTTTGTCTTTGATCAATTACAGTTTATAATTGTGGTCTTTTTTTTCCCCCAGTTTGTAGCTGTTGCTGGAAGTGAAGGTGGATTTGGAATGGTGTTCTATCTCACTTACAGTGATCATCTATTTTCTGATGATGTGTCAGCATTTGCACATGGAGCAGATGATTCAGAAAAGCTGCAATCTCATCTGAGGATACCAGTTACCAATTACCATTTTAAGGAAACTCATTACTGGGCCAATCAAATACTTCTGTGTATAAATATATATATATACTACTTTATTAAAATTATTGTTCATTTAATATAAATATTACTGCTCTTAATTCTTAACTGGAAACAAAACTTCAAAGCTGAGATTGCTAATTAAAGTGATATTAAACTCAAACCTGCTGACTAAATCCCTTACAGTGGATGCTGCTCCTTAATGTTTAAAAGTTTGTTTCCTGCAGAATCAGCTGCTCCTCTGAGAACTGGCCCTGATATGTTTTAAAGTGGCTCCTTTCCCTTGAAGGGTCCTATAGCGCTAAGGGTGTGTGCTAGTAAGCTCTGTGTGTGTCTCCACAAGCACAGCATGGCAACCTGCTCCCCACTCCTCCTCCCTTCTCCAAGCTAGTAGATGGAGAGGTGCTGTCCCTTGTGATCTTGTACTGGACAGGACGTTCAGGGAATCAGAGCTGAAAAAGTTGGAGCTGTTCAGAAACATAACAATTGTTTGCCCAAGTGCTTGGGCAAACAATTAAAGAAATACTGTGCTGGGCAATATATAGTTCTATGATCTGGGTTCATTATTGAAAAAGGTTTGAGAGTTTTTAATACAACTTTTGGCTGAACTCATGAAGATAAACACATGAAATGGATATATGGGAACCTTACAATGGATTTCCATTTCTGTTCGACCAATCTTGTATTTCAGGGAAGCCTGCGAAACAGCACAGCCAGGCCCTGCACTCTGATGGCTCTCTGCGCTCTAAACTGATGTTGAGTCTTCCAGCTTTAGACCGAGCTGTGATTGGACAATGAAGAGGAAACATGCCAATGCACTTTCCTCCTGTCTGGATTTGCTTGATGGGTGTCATTCAGCCTTGCAGACTGAGGACATCTAGTGGCAAAAACGATTTACTCCGGGGGGATTGTGGGGGGGTATGGGTGGTGGTGGTGGTCACTGCCAGGGACGAGGTGAGTATTGCAGTAAAATAATAGTAAAAATTGCTCCAGAGATGCCTTTAACCACAAGTTCCAGTGTCTAGGATTGAGCCACACCAATGAAAACAATCTGAAAGTCAATGGACACTTTGTGATTAATATTCTGTTTACAATAAAACTGATCATTTTGATTTTGACTAATTATTATCATTAATGCTGGTAACATTTTACAGCTGATTGTATTTGATATGAAATGTTTTCCCAGACAAAACAATTGTATTTAGTTAATAAAACTTCCAATGTATATGTTCTCTGTCCGTTATGATTATTGTGTAATAGTTTGTAGACAGAGGTGGTCTGGAGAGACATACCGATGACATGACGTTTAATCACCTTCGGTGTAGTGTGGTGCCAATGACATGTCGTTTCATCACCTTTGGTGTGTTGTGGTCACATTCCAGAGCATTCAGTGTTTCCTGTTTAAATACACCTACGTTTGTTGAGTTAATGACTATACAAGATAGACACACAGTAATGTCTGTTTTGCAATTCATACATTACAGGCTTGTTCACACTATAGCGGTACACTAGGTGCACGTTATGTTGCTTTTAGCGCATGCGAACACACCGCTCAGTACTGTGTGTTAGGTGCATTGTGGTAAATGTGAGTGGCAGACTGACGCACCGTCTGAGGGCCGTGCGCTGCAGCACAACATACATACATGTCTTATACACCAACAGCAAGATCTCAATGCCATGATTACCGACTGTCCTGGGACCTGGGAGTTTTGGGTTTTCCTATCCACCTTTACATGTTTCACTCCCTTTTGCTGCACTCCCTATCATTTAAAGAGGAACTTCAGCTAGTAGCAAAATTACCCTTGTAGTGGGGCTACCCCCGCGCTGCAAGTGTTAACTGCTCATTTTGGTCTATGGGTCAGAATAAAGAAGATATGCTCACCTGATCCTCGGACTTGTGGCAGTGAGTAATCACTTCTCCCTTCCTCTGATACGGTTTTGGTATGTTCTTGGTGTCCTCACTTCTAATGCAGGTGAATGGACCTGCATTAGACGTGATGATATCAGCGGGGATTAGACTGCCGGAGCCTGGGAGAGAAGAGGCTGTGGGACTGGTCTAGCAGCCAGGCAGGATAAGGGTAGCCCCACTGCAAGGATTAATTGACAGGGTTATTCACAAAAGGGTGAGACGGCAGGAGAAGTGACCAATCTAGGACAACATAGCTGAACTGGAAAGTGTTCTGAATTGGAGAATTTTTCCATATCCGCTATGTTGTCCTAGATTGTTCACTTCTCCAAACTCTTCACCCTTTGTGATAACACTGTTAGTTTTTTTTTCCCTGGAGTTCCTTTTTAAAATATATTATAAATCCAACAGGAAGAGCAGGAACCCCTCATACTGGCCACAACAGGAGGACTGCTATTCTTTATCACTTTCTCAAAAGGCTGTTATTGGTTTTATTCATTTGAGTCAAGCCAGGACAAATATTAGTAAAATAATGCCAATCAACTCCAAAAAGTTTATATGTTTTGGACCTGCTCACAAATTTAGATCGGATCAAAAGTGTCGTACTTATATCTGCCGCCTGGCCTGATTCAATAGAGTATACTCCCACAGAGAGAAAATGAAAATCACACCAACTCCAATGTGTGTAAAATCACTTCTTTATTATTGTTCCGCATTGTTGTGTTTTATATAGGCAGCTGATAGTGTATATGTAAACATAGCGTTTGCGATAGCTTTCTAGGTTATAATTGGACTGATTCATTAAAGCGTAACCTCCTTCCAGGATTCTGACGTCTCGTCTTGGGTGTTGTTTCTCCTGGAGGCGCCATCTTGGTTTCTATTTCTACTGCGTACTTCTCATGGGGGGGAGGGGTGCTAAGTTGAGCAACTAACTAGGCAGCCATTTTGATTGAGAATTAATATGAACAGGAGCAATAACGTATATATATTGAAATAGGCATTTTATCATAGTCACTTAACCACATCCATTACATATATATACCGTTCTTTTAGGGTCCATTCAGACCTACCTGGTCTGTTGCGATTCATTGACACACATTATTTTGTGTGTTTATGTGCCTTGCGTTTCGGCAGCCCATGTTTTTTAAATAGACTGCTATGCACTGCAACATCATAAAATACACATGACCTTTTTTTTCCCCATCACGTACTATATGTGGTGTTGGCTGCTTCTGTATAGAAGGTTGGGTTGCCAATCAAAATGATCTTTGCCAAATAGAGCGGCACATTGACACTTGTTGTGGTACAGTGCATTAAATTAAACATTTTAACATTATTGTATTGCGGTGCTCTGAATAAGAACGTTAACCCTCCCCATGCAAAAACATCAATTTATATACCAGATATAATATGCCCCCTCTCCCCCCATATGTGTTTTCACACAGTTCTCAAACATTCCCATTTTCAGCCATATATACAGCATTTTCAAACATACCTCCTCCATATCATCCACAGGGATAATGTTCGCTCATTTCCAGTCCATAGCCGCCACATGTGCAGTGCCCCCCTTCCTTGTAGCTGTTGTATGTGAAGTACACACCCGCCTTCTGCCTTGCCTAAAAAATCTGCAAGTACAGTAGTACCGACTTCATATCTGAAAGTGGTAAAACACAAACAGTCTGCCACCTCTCCTGACACATTCTTTCTTTAGCATTTAAAACCAGTCACTTTCACCCTCAGGGTTGGTGCAGACACACACAATCACAGGCTCACTGTCTCTCAAATTTTTGCCTATGTTAAACCAAACTGACATTAATTTTTTTTTCAATATATTTAAAAGTATATTTAAAACGGGAGGCCGGTTTGAACCTTAACCCAACCTGGACCCAGGGTGAGTGGACCTCCTTTTCCTCTTGCTCTCCTTTCATCTATTCCTTCCCTTTTCTCTTTTTCTTTGTTTATTGTCTACTTATTTAGATACTATTTCTTGCAATGAATCTCATAAATAACTGATGTTCTTAATTGAGACCTTATTGTATTATCACTCTGATGTTTACCTATCAGGTTTACACTGTACGGAAATACCTGACATAGTCATTGCATTGTATCTCCTTGTTTTCATTGCTCATTACACTTTTTTGTATTGAAAACATTTTCAATAAAAAAACGTATTCGATAAAAAAAAGAAATGGGAGGCCAGTGCATATATACCATCAACTCAAACGGAAAATCAGTTGTAAAAAATGTAAGGAATACACAAATAGAAAAGGATTACCCTGTATTGGTCTGCTCCAGGGAGAGGAAATGTGGAGTATAACTCTAGTCAGCAACTGGACCCCAACAACTTAGACAAATATTGCATTTCAACAATCAAACTTTAACCACTTGAAGACCAGGTGTTTAGACCCCCTTCCTGGCCAGACCATTTTTCAGTATTCAGCGCTGCGATACTTTGACTGACGTTTATTCTGTCATGCAACGCTGTACTGAAATGAATTTTATACCATTTTTTGGGGACAGATGGAGATTTCTTTTGGTGGTATTTAATCACCACTGGGGGTTTTATTTGTTACTACATTTTATGAAAATTACTGAATTTTTTTTTTAAACTTTTTTTTTTACATTATGTTATGAAACATTTTGTATTAGCCAATTTTTGAGTAAAATATAAAAGGCGGGGTCACGTCGGGTAAATAGACACCAAACATATCAAGCTTAAAAATTGCGCACACCCGCGAAATTGCAAAAAACTACCATACCCAAAATTGACCATAGGCGACGCTTTAAAAGCTTTTACAGCTCATCAGTTTAGTGTTATCAGTGATTGATGGCCCTAGACTTATTGCTCTCACTGCGACATTCACGGCGATATGTAACATGTGCGGTGTAATGGGCGCAATCGTCGTTTTCGCAGGTATGCGCACCCGACGCATGTGTGTATGTATAAGTGGGGACTTTTTAAAAAAAATGCGTAACTTAAATTGACTTAACTTTATTGCTATCACATAGGAGCTAAGAAATCCCCCCTACGTGATAGCAAAAGATGTGACAGGTCCTCTTTATGGAGACATCAGGGGTCTCCAAGACCCCTAATGTCACCTAGGACCCCCCCGAAGAAGCAGAGATCTGCTACATCAGCTTCTCTCCAGCGTTAATATACATCACTTCTGCATTCTTACAGCGGAGAGGGGACCGGAGGGAGATTGTGTACCGATCTCCATCTGATCCCCTGTCCGAGAGGCACTATGCTGGTCCTGGGCTTGCACCAGGCACAGCGGGGCCCGGAATCAGCATGACAAACGGGAGGGGG
>NW_017307402.1:217824-224198 GCF_000935625.1 Nanorana parkeri | reverse complement strand
ACATGGGCCGGCAGCTCATACAAGCGATCCGCTGGCTCTATAGCTGGCAAATCGTTTATATGTTAACAGGCATGGCTGCCTGTTTTTAAATTGTGGGTATTTCCCGTGGCGCGCAAGTGGGCGTGGCTGAGTGGACGTCTAAAGACACCCGCTCAGAGCTAGAGAGCTCCCGGCCGGCCGTTTTTTTACAATGGCCGCCCGGGAGGTAGTTAAACTGTTGAAGATCAAAGTCAGGTTGCAGGCCCCAATCAAATGTGAGAGGTGAGTTATGTGATTCATGTACACTGATCAGCCATAATATTATGACCCCTGTGAATAACATTGATTATCTCGTTAAAATGGCATCTGGAAGACAAGTTAGGCAGCAGGTGAACATTTTGTCCCTGAAGTTGATGTGTTGGAAGCAGAAAAAATGGGCAAGCATAAGCATTTGCTTGACTTTGACAAGGGCCAAATTGTGATGGCTAGACGACTGGGTCAGAGCAACTGCAAAACTACAGCTCTTGTGGGATGTTTCCAGTCTGTATGTAATTAAAAGAAAAATATATTGGACCCCTTTCGTTTTTTGCTGTGGCTGAATAACTATATATTTGTTTAAGGATGACTATTTATTACAAAAAATAGTTTATATTTTATTGCATACAAGTGATGTAAGTATAAAGCTGGCCATACACCTTACAATTATCTGCAGATGTTCTGTGGTCAGATGTAAAAGGTGCAACAGATTCCTCCATCTACAATTAAAGGAGAACTATGGGGAAAAGCCCTGACCCCATAGTTCTCCTTAGGGTAACGGGAGGACGCTAGTTTGTGTCCTCCCGTTACCCTAAGGAGAACTATGGGGAAAAGCCCTGACCCCATAGTTCTCCTTAGGGTAACCGGAGGACACAAACTAGCGTCCTCCCGTTCCCCTAAGCTCAGTATACCGCGAGCTGTAGCTCGCGGTATACTGAGCTTAGGGGAACGGGAGGACGCTAGTTTGTGTCCTCCCGTTACCCTAAGGAGAACTATGGGGAAAAGCCCTGACCCCATAGTTCTCCTTAGGGTAACCGGAGGACACAAACTAGCGTCCTCCCGTTCCCCTAAGCTCAGTATACCGCGAGCTGTAGCTCGCGGTATACTGAGCTTAGGGGAACGGGAGGACGCTAGTTTGTGTCCTCCCGTTACCCTAAGGAGAACTATGGGGAAAAGCCCTGACCCCATAGTTCTCCTTTAACGGTGTGGATGGAGTAATCTCCACCTTGGCCAATCTTTGCACATTTTCCATCTGACCACAGAAAATCTGCAGATAATTGTAAGGTGTATGGGCACCTTTACACTCACCGGCCACTTTATTAGGTACACCTGTTCAATTGCTTGGTAACACAAATTGCTAATCAGCCAATTACATGACAGCAACTCAATACATTTAGGTATGTAGACGTGGTGAAGACGATTTGCCGAAGTTCAAACCGAGCAGCAGAATGGGGAAGAAAGGGGATTTAAGTGACTTTGAACATGGCATGGTTGTTGGTGCCAGACGGGCTGGTCTATTTCAGAAACTGCTGATCTACTTGGATTTTCACGCACCACCATCTCTTGGCTTTACAGGGAAGGGTCCGAAAAAAAGATAGTATCCAGTGAGCGGCAGTTGTGTGGACGAAAATGCCTTGTTGATGTCAGAGGCCAGATGAGAATGGGCAGATTGGTTCGAGATGATAGAAAGGCAACAGTAACTCAAAACACCACTCGTTACATCCGAGTTATGCAGAATACCATCTCTGAACACACAACACATCTAACCTTGAATCAGATGGGCTACAGCAGCAGAAGACCACGCCGAGTGCCACTTCTGTCAGCTAAGAACAGGAAACAGAGGCTACAATTCGCACAGGCTCACCAAAATTGGACAATAGAAGATTGTAAAAATGTTGCCTGGTCTGATGAGTCTCGATTTCAGCTTCAACATTCGGATGGTCGGGTCAGAATTTGGCATAAACAACATGAAAGCATGGATCCATCCTGCCTTGTATCAATGGTTCAGGCTGGTGGTGGTGTAATGGTGTGAGGGATATTTTCTTGGCACACTTTGGGCCCGTGATGCTATCATGTCAGTATGGACCAAAATCTCTGAGGAATGTTTCCAACACCTTGTTGAATCTATGCCACAAAGAATTAAGGCAGTTCTAAAGGCAAAAGGGGTTCCAACCCGGTACTAGCAAGGTGTACCTAATAAAGTGGCCGCTGAGTGTATATTTAATGCACAAAAATAGGTAGCAATATAAAACATGTCTGTAGATAAGGGTTTCCCAAAACAGGGAGGAGAATTTGGTCTCTATTGGAAACAGATACCAACCAAATAATTGAGCAGGTGCAAGAAGATACCAGTTGAGTAACTGCAAAATTCATATAGAAACGGAATGGGTTAATAGATGAGACTTCTCCCCCATCCATGACCCAGAAGCCCTCTCATAGATAAAAAAAAGGAAAGATTTGTATTGAAATCACAGACGCCACACATGCTGTGAAAAAGTCCTATATGGATGGAACATGTTGCCTTTTTGAAGTCGTCCAGCCTGCTTGAGGAGCTCAGCCGGATCAGCATGATAAAAGAGTTTTCAAGTTATCACCCAGACTTCACATGCACAGAAAGAAAGGAGCAAGCAATTTGGGGTGAAGTACTTAAACTGCATTACCAACGGGTGAGATCCAACTTATTTATACATCCATAAATGGAAGATTTATATTGTCCAGATTCAATTGGAAACTCTGATGCCACGCAGGCATGTTGAGTGACGGTACCTCAGGACGCACCGATTTTCTTATGTATTTGCAGTGAAGCGTGCTTTCTTGGATCATTACTTCATGTGCACGAGCAGTGGAAAACAATATATGTTGAAATATTGAAGTTTCCTATACTCACTGGAGCACCTCATGTTTATCTTTTTGGGCACTACAGTAACATTGCTGAAATTTTCATCTGGGATTATGGTTGCATAGATCAATGCGTTGCTTGTCAAAATAACAGATCAAGCTTTGATGGAGCCTGGCGTTTGCTCTGGCAAGTTTTGGAATGTATTCAATTTAGTACTTCCCTGCATAGCATGCATGTATTAAAAACAAATATTGATGCATGTTGAAGCTGTGAACTCTGCAGACACTTTGCAGTATACTGTGTCTGTGGTTGAATATACACATAACAAGAAATACAAAAAAGTATACAATAAGTAGGTAAATATGGACACAAATCCAAAAAACAATACAACTGGATACTTGAAGGAGAACTATGAGGTGAGTGATTTGCACTCATCCTCATAGTTAGAGCCGACGTGTGACAAAGAAGCTGTCACAGGTCGCTCGATTGATCGGGAAGTGAGCGAACACATACCGGCGCTCGCTCACTTTCCGATCATCTCCCTGCAGAGAGCGGTGACTGTTAGTCACGGCTTCCTGCAGGGATTCCCCCCTCCCCTCTCCGATCCTCCAGTGCTGAGTGGCGGAACGGACGGGGGAGGGGGCGGGCACAGCTGGCTCTGCCTCTAGATAGGCAGAACCAGCTGTCACTCACACAGCTGTGTGGCTCTCGACAGTATTGTTGGGATCTGTCCCGGCTGCGGCGCTCTCAGTATATCGCGGGCAATATAGCTTTGGGTCACCGGAGGAGGTTAGTATATGTTCTCCCGTGACCCTAAAGAGAACTATGGGGAAAAACATAGTTCTCTTTAGGTACCCCGTAGTTCTCTTTTAACTACAAGCTCTTATGGCAGGGGTAGGCAACCGTGGCTTTCCAGCTGTGCTAAAACTACAAATCCCATAAGGCATTGCAAGCCACAGGCATGACTCCCAGGGGCAGAACCATGATGGGATTTGTAGTTTCAGCACAGCTGGAGAGCCAAGGTTGCCTACCCCTGTCTTAGGGGGTTATTCACAAAGCAGGCGGGTGAATAACCCAGCCGAAGTGAAGCGAGCCGAATGACGTTTGGCTATTTACTCCGGCTCGTACATCGGCTGCGTTCGGTCAGCCAAACATGCTCTGCATGTTTGGCTGAGCCAAAGTGTAGGAGGACTTTGACTCAGTCTGGATCAGCTGAGCCGAAGCTCCGGCAGCTCACTCGCTACTGTTTGCCCGTATTCGCCCGTAGTTTTTTTAAAAAAGGTTGAAAAATATTTTTAAAATGTAAATACAAATTATAAAATTAAAAAAACAAAGATTTAAAAAAAAAAAAAAAAACAACAACTGGGCAGAGCTAGCAGTGACATCACGGCCGGCTCCGCCCAGTTGTTATTGCTTAATGACAGATCAGCGCCCCCAGGTTATTTGGGGACGCTGATCTGTAATTACAATTGGGCGGAGCCAGCCGTGAGATCACAGCTGGCTCCGCCCAGCTATCATTTGCGGGGCTTACGGTCGGCCTTCGGCAGGCTTCGGCGGTCACTTCGGCTCAGTGGAGCCGAAGCATTTTACTTCAGCTCGCCCGCTTTTGGCTGCTGTACAGGCTATAGTGAATAGCCCGTACAGCAGCCCTTCAGGTCGACTGAACCAAAGGGCTCCGGCAACCGAAGAGAGCCAAAGGATCAGCCAAAACTATGGCTGGCTCCTACGGCTCCTTCATGAATAATTCCCTTAATCTCTATCTCTGCAGAGTGGTCTGAACCATGAATAACAAAAAAAACAAGACTTGATATCAATTATTTCTGTGTATACATATACATAGTATAGGTCCGCAGGCTCTATCTGTGCTGTTTGATATATGTATTTATTTGTTTTTTATGGTGCTATTTATTGTTGGTGAAGGAGATGTTTATAGAAATGAAATAATTTGATACTAAGGGGTCTATTCACTAAGCTGCCAAAGGATCTAGCCGTAGCTTCGGCTGATCCTTTGGCTAGCTTCGGCCCCAGGACCCCTTCGGTTTAGTAGAACCGAAGGGCTGCTGTACGGGCTATTCACTATAGCCCGTACAGCTCCCGAAGTCGGCCGAGCGGCTCAGGCGAGCCGAAGGCATATGCTTCGGCTCGACTGAGCCGAGGTGAAAGCCGAAGCTGGCCGAATGCCTGGCCATTGGCCGGCCGACAGCCTGCTACTGACTGCTGGGCGGAGCCAGCCGTCATCTCACGGCTGACTCCGGCCACTTGCACAGACAGATCAGCATCCCTGGTTACCAGGTAACCCTTGCACCTACCTCTCTCCATGCTGGCTGCTTCAGGATGGGGAGTGGGGAGCAGTCTTCCCCTCTCACCTACGCCATCCCCGGCTACTATAACTGCAATACCGATCACTGTGTTTATGTCTTGAAGTGCCCCTGTTCATTAGTGTATGTCGGCAAGACAATTAACGCCTTCAAAAAAAGATATCAGAAGCACAAAAGCGATATAAAATTGGCCATAGAACAAAAAACGGGAGGGAAATGGACCCCAACAACACCTCTTTCTCACCCCCCTTTTTTGATTGAGCCTTGTTGTGTATTTTTGCTTATATGTTCATTTGGCATTCATTTTTTCTCATATGTGGCCTGTTGTACTTCAGATGCCTCGCTACTTTGTTCTTTCAGCCTCCCCCTTGCCGTCTTTTACCAGCAGAGGAGCGGCCGTGGATGACAGCCCGGCCGCTCGCACTGTATCCTAGCAACGAGGAGACGCCGGGGGTGGATCTACGGCCTTCGGTGCAAGCGCAGTTCATTGCTGTGTCTTGACGGGGAACAGACACCGCTCTCCAGGTTACATTGGTGACCATGGCAACCGGGGACGCTGCGGCATTGACAACAGGTAGATCCAATGACAGGGATCCTTACACACATGTAGCCTTTGAAAAAAGAAAAAAGAGTTCTTGTTTACCTTTTTTTTGCACTCAATACTAATAGAATTCTTCTGTGTTGATATGGGTGTGTCTATCTTTTTGAATTTTGGCGGGAATTACGTCATTATGACGTCATGGGCTGTCTGTTTGCACCTGGATTGATGTGTATTTATACCTGCATGTTCACCTATGCATTGTGTCACTGTCGCTCTGATGAAGGATCCCTGTGCGGACCCGAAACGTTAGCACCGTATGACAGTATGTGGCATTGGATATTGAATAAACATATCAATACTTTAAAAACCCTTCAAGTGTGTGCCGGTGAATTACTTTTATTTACTATTATTTTTTTTTGTTTTGCACGGCGCCATCCGTGTGGTCACCTGGGCACCACATATACCTTGTGGTTTTGAGACCGTGGCAGTGCGAATAGGATTTGGACTTTTTCCCCCTCTCACCTGTCACAGGAGTTCCACCACAGTGCTGTGCAAGAACTCCTGTATTGGAGGTGGCAGGGTCAATAAAGAGAACCTGTCACCTCCAAATGCTATCACACAGGGGCTTGTTAGCTCCTGTGTAACAGCAATAAAGTTGAGA
>NW_017307402.1:163132-217721 GCF_000935625.1 Nanorana parkeri | reverse complement strand
GACAATAATTATATAAAAAAATAATAAGATACAAAATTATAAAAAATAAAAAAAGTAACAGATGATAAGATAAATAAAAATTGTAAAAAGTAAAAAAATACAGAAATACATGGGCTCTCTTTGCTGACCCTAAAAATGGTAGCTGTCTGACTGCCATACCGAGTTACTGACCCAAAGTCCATAGTCAGACCTGTGCTAACCTCTCTTGTCGCATATTAATGCCACATGGCTTACTTAGGAAATATTTAAGCCAGAGACATCCAGCATTAGCATTTTCAGGAGGAGGCTGATAATAGCAGCACACCTAATTCTCCCAGTACAGGCTTTCTTTATTATACATTACGTAGGTATCCCTTGGGTTCTTTTTGGCTACCCTGTTATTTACTATATACTGTACTTCGTGTCCTTGACCATGGTTATTAGCCACATTTTTCTCTTATGTTTGTTCAATGACTATATATATATATATATATATTGATCCACTGGAAGTGTTTACATTGGTCTGGTGATACCAGGAAGGTGTGAAACCTTCCGGCTTTCCTATCTCACATGTATGAGAAAAAAAAAACAGAACGCCAGAAATAGTAAGATAATAGATAAACTCTACAAAACCACACTTCAATTCTGGGGTGGCAGTGGCAGGTTGAATCACCCATCAGCTTCCTCTACCTTTCAGAGACCCCAGTGGTGAGATTTCCTTAATTTGTTGTTTTGCTTTTTCTTTTATTTGTTCATTTGTGTCTCTTTCTCATATTGAAGGTAATATTGAATTCAGCAGACTCCATGATTATTTTATTTATTCTACAAATCCTGATTGTGGAGAATCCATTAAAAAGGTGTTACAAAAAGGGCATTCCCATGGACTGGAGATTAGACAGCATGCGATTCAAGTTGCCAGCAATCACACACAGTCTAAATATCACGTTTGGGTGGAGCTGACCTTAAGAATACTATGTGTGTGTGTATATGTATTTTTTTTTTCTGGCACTGACACTCATACTTCATGTGCTATGCTGGTATACATTTAGTACAACAAACTAACTAATGACATGATGGATTCATTAAGAGCCCATTCACACGTAAAAATATGCGTTTTCAGGCAATTATGAAAGGTTTTCCTGCATGCTCACATGTTTTTTTTAAGCTTGTTTCATGTTTTCAAACTTTAGGTGTTTTTGTTTTGGCCTATGGAAAGTAGTATTATCTATGACATCATACGTTGTGCTCGTGATTACTTCTGAAGTGTGTGACCCCCTCAACTCCTCGGCCAGCTAGCCAAGGAGGAGATGTGCCAATTGAGAAAAAAATTAGACTTGGTCCTTGAGCTTCCCCTTGTATTGAGAGTAGTTATTGTTGAAGAAATAGTAAGATTCAGTCACTATCTACTTTTATTCTAGGTTGTATTTCTGAAAGTATTTTGAAAGTTTTAACAATTGTTTTTTTACACAAGACTACAGGAACTGAATTTTTCATTAAATGTATTCTGGCCTCAAAAACTGTATGTTAGTGAATTTGCTAATATTCAACTTAAAATACTTATCACCTTAAAAATGAATTTATCAACAGAAAAGGAATTTATAACATCCAAAAAGCATACAAATTTACTTATACTTAAAGTCCTACTTATCACCTTAAAAATGAATTTATCAACAGAAAAGGAATTTATAACATCCAAAAAGCATACAAATTTACTTATACTTAAAGTCCTACCCCAGACAAAACTGGAGTTAAAGTGACATTAAAGGATAAAGCATTTTTCCCTCCCCCCCATGTTAATGTCAGCACTTACCTTAAATGAGGTTTCTTAATCCGATCTTCCTCTTCTTTCCCCATGTTTTCATCTGTCCCTCCAGCGGTGCGGCGGCTCTCCGATCCAGCGCTGACTCCTCTCTGCTTACAGGCACGTCCGATCCAGCGGTGTCTGCAGGCGGGTGCACGTGTCCATAGACTTACCTTGCGTCTCTGCTCGTCTCCCGGCCGAGAATACGAACTGCGCATGCGCCCGCACCAAGATCCTATGCGGCCGCACGAACAGTTCCGGACTCTCGCCGCGGGAGCGTGCAGCGATAATGAGGTCAGTCTAAACCGCTGTTTAAGCGTTTTTTTTTTTTTTTACTTTTTGCCTATATCTCCTGCTTGTTAGCAGGAGATATAGGCAAAAAAAACTGGAGGCTTTAGAACCCCTTTAAACTGGCCATACACGTAGGCAGCTGAGTGAATAACGGAAGTGAAGTGAGTCGAACCTCCAGCAGGCATCTCGCTGCTGTTCGGCCTATTCTCATAGATCCCAAACAGCAGTGAGTGAATAGCCGAATGCCGCCGAGCAGTATTCTGCTACTACAGAGCAGGGAAAGGTTTACTCTGCTCGAGCAGAGTAAACCTTTCCGGGAGATAGTGTTTCTCTCCCGGGCGACTGGGAGTCGCTATCTAATAGCGGGAGACTCCCGGAGCGTCCGGAAGAGTTGGGCTGTCTGTACTAATGACAGATCAGCGTCCCTGGTTACCCGGTAACCAGGGACGCTGACCTATCTGTGCAAGTGGCCGGAGCCAGCTGTGAGATGACGGCTGGCTCTGCCCAGCTGTCAGTAGCAAGCTGTCGACCGACCAATGGCCGGCCGCTCGGCCAGCTTCGGCTTTCACCTCGGCTCAGTCGAGCAGAAGCATATGCCTTCGGCTCAACTGAGCCCCTCAACCAACTTCAGGAGCTGTACGTGCTATAGTGAATAGCCCGTACAGCAGCCCTTCGGTTCTACTGAACCGAAGGGGTCCTGGGGCCGAAGCTAGCTGAAGGATCAGCCGAAGCTACGGCTAGATCCTTTGGCAGCTTTGTGAATAACCCCCTATGTGAATTTAGGACTGTTCTTGATGAATCGGCCGCAATTCGCACTGTGGTTGCTGCTGTCGGAACCCTTCCGGCTAGAATCCCTAGATCAGAAGATCAAAGGAGACAGCTGGAAAATCTTCAGCCTAGAAAGCAATCAAAACATGACACAGGTCATGTACACTTTTTTTTTTTTTTTTTTCTTTTAAATGTCAGTTTTTTCTTTACAAATGTCAGTTTTGCTGCAGCAGGTTCTATACATCATACAGATGCACTACTTTATAGGCAGGTTAAGGGGACCCCCCAGGCAGGATATTTAAAGGGAATTTTTCATTTTTATTGATTTACTTTAAGTGATGTTAAAATCACTGCTCCTTTAAAAATAGTATTTTTTAAAAGTGTTTTTTTCATTGATACATGTCCCCCAGGGCAGTACTCAGATGCCCATACACTTTTTATGGCCATTAACCTGCAAATAAGCCTTTAAAATGGGGATAATTGATTTTCAAATTTTACCCCCATAGACTTGGATTGAGTTTGAGTTCGAATTCAAACTTTTTCTAAAGTTCGAATTCGAACCGAACACGGGGGGTGTTCGGCTCATCACTACTTTATAGCATCAATAGAGTAGACATTTCTATTCTAATTTCTGTTTTCTATTCTCCTGATGCTAGCCGATTCAGAGGTGATGATTTACTAAAGGCAAATATGCTGTTCACGGAAATTTACACTTTGCAAGGGAAGTTTCTCTTAGCTTAGTGAATGAGGTGAAACTTCACTTTATAAAGAATACCCAGTCATGTGCATGGAAAATTTGAAAAATATGTTTTTTTTTCTTCAACATGATTGAGTGATGGAAGTCAGCAGAGTTTCCCCTCATTTACTAAACTAAGGGCAAACTTCCCCTACTAAGTGCAAATTCCCTTGCAAAGTGAGCAACCTGTTTGCCTTTAGTAAATCAATCCCAGAGTCTCTGTTTTATATGATGTAATGCAAATTTTTTTTATATATATAGATTTTATTTTAATTTTTTTCCTGACTATTGAACTGGTTGAAGGATGTCTTAACATCTTAATTTTTTAAAGGTGCATTGGTATCAAGCATTAACTTAAAGTAACACCAAACTCAGGAATTAAACCTTAAAAATAAATTCAAGTACCTTAATTATTAATAAAAATGTATCTTATTTGTTTATCACTCGGCTGTAGATCCTCAATCGATCTTAGAGCGGTGACTACTTTACAACACACACAGGAACCATGAAGAACAAAAGTTAGTATGAATTCAGAGATGATTTGAGGATCTACAGCAGAGTGATACACAAATAAGATACATTTTTGTTAATAGTTTAATGTCATTTTAAATTAATTTAATGTATTTTTTTTTTAAATTAAATAGAATTTAAATAGAGAAAGAGGGCACAGGAAACTTACATTGGACCTTTAATTATAAGTAACCCAGGGCAGGGACAGCTTGAATAATTTATGGTCAATGGTCAGGCAAATATTAGTGCCCACTGTTCAGATTAAATGCAGTTTTAAAGAGAAAAAAAAAGGGAAAAGAAGAAAAAAACACAGAAAATACATTTTAAAACCTAAACCCAAATGTTAAAGAAAAGGATTGAACTCAATGGTCCAGTTGATCCTTGTTTCTGTGCAATAGCAGCATGAATTAAAAAAATAAAAGTGATTTCTGCCATTTGATCTATAACTCTATGATTTTGTCTGACATGTGTCAGTTTTTCTTTGATGGACTTTTTCATAACCTCTGTGCACTTCTCCTTGTGCTACATCTGTGCCCTGTGTGACAGTGAGAAGGTTTTGCACAATGTGACTTTCTGTGAGGTCCGGCAGCACCGCTGAGACAGGGTTAGAGGACTACCTTTGCTGTCTACGTTGCACTAAGGTGTTACAGATGAAATTCTATCTACCTTGCAGGCTGGATCCTTCTGACGTATACAGCAAAACCTTCCCTATAAGAGGGATCAAAGCTTGAGCCTGGGACAAAATATCCCATCTGAGAAAATTAGCCTCAGTCCTTGAGCTTTCTTCTGCACTGAGAGAAGTCATTGTTGAAGAACTAATAGATGTGGTAAGATGTAGTCACTGCTTTCTACCTGTTTGTATTCTTAAATGCATTCTACTTTTTTTTTTAAATGCTCAGATTTTACAACCTTGATGCCAACAATTTTATAAACTAGTATATATTTTTTTTCTTGTGATGAATAAAATCCCTGTATGTGAATTAACCAACTAAAAACAATAGATTAGAAATAATTATTAGATTAAATTACAATTCTTGCAAGATTCGAAGGATCTCAGGACTGAACGTGCTTTGAAAGCTGGTTCCAAAGAAGCTGAAAGAAGGTTCCAAAACACAGAATGGAGCTTGAAGCATTTGTTTTTCCTCGCCTGTTTTTAGGGTATACCAGTACAATCTTCTATGTTAATAATCGTACTATACACAAATTATTATTTGACTAGAATGTAAGCTTTTAATTGCTTATGCTCCTTCTCTATGGAGTTTTGTTTTTGTTTTATATTTGTCTTTTTACAAATTTTAGTAAAGTGTGTAGTGAGCAGCTGTAAACAGAAAAAAATATATAACGGTGACAACAATAATACAAAAAAAAAAATGTAAATGTCCTTCATTTATGACCCCAATGATGAGTAATCAGTAGGGGAACTCAATGTTTTGATGCATTATATTTAGCATTCATTTACACTTGAGTGTGAGCGGTTTCAGACAATTTTGAAGTGACCTTTATTGGAGCATTGTTTGCTCTTTTTTTTAAGGCATTATTAGGTTTAAATGTTTTTGTTTTAGCCAATGGAATGCTGGTTACTAGGAGGAGGAGATTGTTGTTAAGTGTGAAATCGTGCAAGAATTGCACATTGTGCATATTAAGCCCTGGTTCACACCTAGGCGGCTCAGTTTTTGTGCATTTGTACGCACGTTAGCAGCATGCAGTTATTTGAGTGTTGTGCACATTTTTATGCGCATTTTAACGCGCTTACATGAAGACGCGCGTTTTGATTGGCAGTTCATAAACCATTGTGGGCATTGGAAGAACGTGCTAAAACGCTCACGAAAATGTGCAACATGCTTCGGTTGCGCGTTTTTTGGCATTTCCAATGAAGTCTAAGTCTATGAGGAGGAAAAGCGCTTTTAACTGCCCAATGAAGCTCCTGTATCTTTTCAGGCGCCTGGCATTTTCCTGCTAGGAGTTTTTCTGCTCAGGTGTGAACCAGGGCCATTAAAAATCATCAGATGATTTCTTGTGTTGGGCAATTTAAAAGCGCTTTTCGAACTGCTCAAAAACACCTAGGTGTGAACCAGGGCTTAAGTGACACTAAATCCAGGTTTAAACCTTAAAAATGCATTAAAGTACCTTAACTATTAACACAAATGTATCTTATTTGTATATCACTCGGCTGTAGATCCTCAAATCATCTTTGAATTGGTGCTTATATTGTCCTTCCTTTTGGAGGGTGGCTACTTTTGTTCCCCATGGTCCCTGTGTGTGTTGTAAAGTAGTCCCCACTCCAAGCTCACTCCCGCGATGGACTACAATCTCAATACACATTAGTAAACCAAATCTGAAATTGCAGTCCATCACAGGAGTGAGCTTGGAGTGGTGACTACTTTACAACACACACAGGAACCATGGGGAGCAAAAGTAGCCACCCTCCAAAAGGAAGGACAATATAAGCACCAATTCAAAGATGATTTGAGGATCTACAGCCGAGTGATACACAAATAAGATACATTTTTGTTAATAGTTAAGGTACTTGAATGCATTTTTAAGGTTTAACTCCTGAGTTTAGTGTTTAAAGTCTATGGGGGCCAAAAACACACAAGTCTGCCCCCAAAAAGCTTTGTACTATGGTACTATATAATTTTTCAAGCTACAAGCTTAGGTATGAATGGGCACCATTGATAGTAGTGGGATTGTCATGTTGAGCATTGTCTTACTCGGGAAATACATGACAAAACACTCAGGTGTAAATGGAGGTTTAAGTGTATTACACGGTAGTAGAAAGCTTTATAGTTAGAGCTTCAGCACTGTTCTACGCAGGGATGCTGCAGATAATTATTCAACATGGTGGCATCCACTATGAATCTCGTATTACGTTGCTACATTACTCTAGACACGGAATGACTTTGCAGAAATATGTAATTTTATCTAGTTAGTCAATTGCTGCATGTCTATAAGGAAATGTGTATCTGGTTGCAACCATCATGTTTAATCAATAACTTTCCTGGCATAGTCTTGTAATTATGTTATACTTGATTTACCCTTTGTAAGTTAAAGTACAAAGAAATGTGGTGTGCTGCAGCTTATAGCAACTAATTAAAAATAGCATCTATTAATTAAAAAACACTATACTTTTAAAAGCTGATATCTGGTTAGCTGCTATTGCAAATTACATATTTTATTGCCATCCACATGTAATCAAATACGTTTTAAAATTATATATTTAAAGGAGAACTATGGGGTTAGGGCTTTTCCCCATAGTTCTCCGAAGGGTAACGGGAGGACACAAACTAGCGTCCTCCCGTTACCCTAAGCTCAGTATACCGCGAGCTACAGCTCGCGGTATACTGAGACGCCGCAGCTGAAACGGATCCCGACAATTATGTCTGGATCCGCCCAGCTGCGTGAGTGACAGCTGGCTCTGCCTATCTAGAGGCAGAGCCAGCTGTACACGCCCCCTCCCCGTCCGTTCCGCCAGTCAGCGCTGGAGGATCGGACAGGGGAGGGAAGAATCCAGTCACTCCCTTGTCACGGCTCTCTGCAGTGACAGGATCGAGAAGTGAGCGAACGCCGGTATGTGTTCGCTCACTTCCCGATCTACTGAGCCGACCTGTGACAGTTTCATTGTCACAGGTCGGCTCAGATTATGAGGCTGAGTGAAAAGCACTCGCCTCATAGTTCTCCTTTAAAACATTAGTTCACCCAAAGGTAATATTTATTTTATGGGTAGATCCTGGAGGACTGATATAAACAAAAACAAAATGACTATGACCCACAAGTGTGAGTTAACATGTCTGCCCAGCTGCAGTGGAAATTCTGGGGAGGGTCCACTGTTTCTGTTAATGTTTTATGTAGAATGCAGCAGGAGCGGCGAGACTTTGGGCTGGTAAGGGCATGTTTGCGAGGGATCTTGCTACTGGAAGACTGAAGAGTTATAAGTAGTCTTCAAGTCATGCAGGCCACCAGAATCTACCCATTATTGAAATATCACTTTAGGCTGGAAAAACTCTGATGGAAACCTGTTGTGAGATAAAACAATACTAGGTGCCTGGCTGTCATACTTACACTTTCTTTACTGTTATACTAAACTGATCTGGAAAAAGTCTACAGATAAGGACATCTCTGACTTTCCTGATTTTCACACTTGTTGCTGGTCAGGTGTTTAGAAAGCTAATGAGTTAGAACAGCCAAGCAATTAGCTTTTTTTTCAGACAGGAAATACATGACATCCCCTGTTTTTATTCAACAGCAGGTTCGCTACTTCAGCAAGATGTTCTTTATTGGTTTCTCTAGCTGTTTCCCTTCTTGCATTTCAGAAAAGAAAAGGATGGCTGAAGAGCACAGATTAGACATAGTGTCCACCTCAGATCAAACACAGAAGGCGGAAGAAAAGAAATTACACTTTAATTTGATTCGCAACTATCCTCAGAAGAACGCTGAGATCCTCAGCAGCCAGTATGGCTTCAATATCTTCCTGGTGGGGCTTTTGCTGATGTTCGCATGGGCCATCCATGCAGTTGGGATAACAGACAGAGATCTCCTCTCCTATCTGATAACACTGATGCTCATTCAGTTGGTCTGGATGCTCTGGTATATATTTGGGAGCTACTCTCAGAGAAGGACAATCATAGAGAAAGATACGGATGCTGGAGCCAGGTGGCTACGATGTAAGTGAGTGATGTAGCTATTTCTAGGAATCTGATTATCATTAACAATGCTTAGACATGGCTTCTAATGCCACATAGATGTGTTTAACAAATGTGTGCACAACAATGTCTCCTCCAAATTAAAACATAATTTCGGGAGGTATGAGTTTGAATTTTGACTAAATCATGTAACCTCACAACCCCCACTAATATCTGTCTTATACTAACCTTGGAACCAGCACATTACATTAAGGCTATGATATGTAACCAATATAGATGGTGATAGTACTTAGTGGAGTTTCATTTTGGGGTCCATTTAAATTGGGATGCACTTAAGATGTATTCAGATTAACTTGCATGAAGTGAGGAACCTAAAGCAATGTGGTGCATGGCAAAAGCAACAGGAAACGCAAGTTTACGCTGTGCCATAAAATTGAAAGACAGCATTCCTCATCTTTATAAAAATGCTTCACAAACAGAAGTACAACAAAATTGTCCCAGCATACTAGCCCTAAATCTGAATGCTGTGCAAACCTATCATGGCAGTTCTTTGTCTGATTAGTTTACTTTTTGAAATCTGTGAAAATGCAGAGAGATGAGGCTCTAAAGTTGGTAGGAAACATTTTGGAACTTTCTAAAATATATTTTTCCAAGTCGCCAAGAGCAGTAAACCATCGGGTATACAGCACATCAGAGCCCACCTGTGACTAAAATATCACATTTGGAAGGACTGACCTTTCATCTTCCAAGATCAATTATCTTTAATAGTACTAAGGTTTACACTGTGTATGACTACTGCACGTGTAATCCCTGCATTTGTCGCAGAGGAAAAAAATATTGTTTAGTTTACATTTTCTCAACAAAGGCCGTTATTATATGTCTGCATGTTATATAGCACATGTAGTGAAAGGTACACATTTTCTTTTCTTTTTGTTCACTGTTTTTTTGTGTAAGTTATATAGCACTTACATTGTGAACACATACTTACAGTGAACACATATTTTGTCTGAATTGTGCAATTCTTTTTTAAGTGACCAGTCTTTTTACAGCGAAAACACTATCTGCCTTCTTTGTTTTGCTTTGTGCTCTCTTTAAGGGTTTTCTAATTTCCTTAATTGTGCATATTTTCTTTCCTTCTGACATATTCATCGATTAATTTTCCTTTGGTGTATTCTAGTGTTAGTTCCTGCTCAGGCCTGGTTTTCTAGAGCGTTAATAAGAGCAGCGTATGACCCTGGAAAGCTGCATAGCAGTAATGCCACTAGGTGGTTATCTTTAATTTCCTCTCCAATTGCAAGAAGCAGTTCTACGATTTTCAGCATGCCATTCACATGTTCATGCATTTCCTGGCCTTTTTCTAGCCTCCTCTTATATAGCTTGCAAAGCAGATATTGCTTACTGTTTAGGTTTGAACGCTCATGCAGTTTTTGTAATGCAGTCCACATACCTTTAGCTGTATTCTCTTTTCTTTTCTTATGTGGATGAGGCAGTCATCTTCCAGTAGCAGACTTATAATTGCTTTGACTTTCCTGTTCTTCTTGTCCCATTTCTCTGCGGGTTCATTAGTGGGTCTGTCTGTACTCAGTACTTGCCACAAGTCATCTTTGCTTAGCAGCATTTCAAGCTTGAACTTCCATAGCTGGTAGTTGCTATTGTTGAGCTTTGCAATTGCAAACTTTATATCTGAACTGCTCACCATCTTTCAGCAGCTTGGATGTTGCTCTTGTTGACTTGCAATGTTCTGTTTAGTGCCTGGGCCTATAACCTGTTCGTTATCTGTTTAGATAAAGCATTGAGATCTTAAAGAATGTTGAATTAAGTTTTACTTACTTATAAGAATATTGCAATAGAAAACAGCATTATACAGCATTGTAGAATGAAACATGTAGACAGATAGAGCTTCCTGTATATTATAGACAAGTATACATAAGCATAGAGACCAACACTGCACCACAGAGCCTCCTACAACTCAAAAGACAATAGTACATCTCTGAATTTTATATAGCAACACATATGCTGTTGAGAAGGGGTGTTGGAAATACAACAGCATACACTGATTTTGTATTACTGACATTCAGAGCTGTTATATTGTCTTCTGAGCTGTAGGTGGCTCTGTGGTGCAGTGTTGGTCTCTATGTTTATGTATACTTGTCTATAATATATGTTAGTCCTGGCTGTGCGGGAGCTCCTCACTTCGTGTCCGCTACATCAGGCGCCGGAACCGGAAGTAATGCTGTATTCTGATGCAATGTTCTTATAAGCAAGTAAAACTTAATTCAGCATTCCTCAAGATCTCAGTCCTTCATCTAAACACATAACAAAGAATTGTATGGTGAATAGTACAATATTTCAGGCAAAAACAGTGGATCACTCTGACATTGAATGTCTCGGATTGTACAATTGATGTTATTGTATGTTGAATAGTACAATATTTCAGGTAACAATGATGGATCACTGTGACACTGAATGTGTGATTACATACTACTAACATTTAAAGTGAATGTATAATCACACCTTTTTTTGGGATGCAGTAGGGAAGGATTGGAGCCCTTGTGAAGTTTCATTCTCTCAGTTTGTCCTGGTGACCATTGGGGTTGATTTACTAAAAGCAAATAGACTGTTCACTTTGCAAGGGAATTTGCACATTGCAGGGTAAGTTTCAATTTAACATAGTGAATGAAGTGAAGCTCTGCTGACTCCATTATCCAATCATGTGCAAGCAAAAATACTGTTTTTTTAAAATTTCCCTTGATACATTATTGGGTATCCTTTCCAAAGTGAAATTTCACCATATTCACTAAGCCAAGGTAAACTTCCCCTGCAATGTACAAATTCCCTTAAAAGCGAACTGCCTATTTGCCTTTATTAAATCAAACCCATTGCCCCGTGTACAGAAAGTGTTGGGAAATCCAAATGATATTGCTGTCATCGGAACAAGGGTTGAGGGTACGTCTTCCAATGGAGACACTTGTTTTGGTGACAACCATCTAAGAGACGATTTCTCTCACTTTTTTCTCACTTATTGTTGCATCTCCCCAATTAGAGGAAAAAACTGATGGATTTTAATTCTTTTTGACTACATCCACAACTAAAAAAAAAAATGTTTTTTGCTATACATACACTTACAGTAGTGGATTATAACTATGATAAAGAGGACAGTTAGTTTTCTTAAATGTCTAGTTTGCCTTGAGTATCTCATCATAAATGTGTACCACCAACACAGCCAACTTTACTGAATCACTATTTTAAATCAAATTTGGTGTACTACAGAATTTCTGCTGTTTTAAAGTCTACATGTCACATGTATGAACGATAGGGTAAGATTCCTTACCGAAGAGAGGAACCGATCAGGTTGTAAGTGCAATTTTTATAGTCCAAATTATAAACTAACTCAAGAGGCAAAAATACATTTTACCATGTGTAAACTTTTTACGTATCAGGTTTAAAGCCTGCAGAAATTCTGAATGTAAATAGGAAAATGGACAAGCAGTAGATTCATCCTTTCACTGTATGCTGTACAGAAAAAGGCGAGGCTTAGTGGAAAAGGTGGCAAGACTTATGTACCTACATAGCATCCAGTTATATTAATTCTGCTCATTGACTCCTTTTATCAAGAGGGCTAGGTGTTAGTTCTGTCATCTCTATCTCTCAGACAATAAAGCAAGGAAACATTTATATGTGGCTTACTGCAAGACTTGACCTTTCGAAAAAGATAAGGTGGGCACTTTGACGGGTGCCCATAAATTTGAGGGTCTGCTCACACCCTTCTGTCATGCTGTATGCTCCCAAACAACTAAAAAGTGAACACTCTTGTTTATTGAAAATATAGGGAAAGGGGCAAGTAGCTGATGGTGGGCGGTTGTATAATATGTCCGGTGGCTGAAAAAGGGGCATATCAGATGGCTGTTATCTCATGGTTATCAATTATGTAAGGCTGGCATTTTACAGCCAAGAGTTGGTATCTCACATCAACAAAATTTGCCAACAACTATGGTGTGAGTGAGAGATTCTCACTGATACCATATAGCTGTCTTATAGTTTGGTTGATTTGACAGATCATAATCTAACTGTGTGGTCAGATTTATAACTCACAACTATACTTGTTGGGTGCTAAATGTATGGAAAGAGTAAGAAAGGGTTAGAGTTTTTGTTGTCACTGTCTGTGTCAGTGTAAGTGGGGAGATTTCCTTCTAATAGTCTTATTGAACATTGTCCCCAAGACAGAAAGTGAGGGTAAAAAACAAACAAATAAAAACAAAATAGTTGTCACCAGAGTAGAAGGTGAAGGAAAATCCTTCATTGAAGACACAAAGACAGCTATGCCTGTGACAACTTTGTAAGGGCCTGTGTTGACAGGCTTTGGGCTTGTGTTGATGACATCAGTATGACAGATCCTTCAGAATTAATTGACAGCTATCTCATGCATACACTATGGTCTTGCCCGCGCCTCCAGGAATACTGGAGTGCGAAGTTTTGAATTATCTCATGCATAGTTGACAGACAAGTGGGACCAGTCCCAGATTTGGCACTCCTTAACCTGAGGATTGAGAATATTCCACCACACTGTAGGACAGTAGTTACACATATTTTGCTAGCTGCTAGATTAAATATAACAAGGACCTGGCGTTCCCCTGATCTGCCTACTATCTCACAAGTGATCAATATGGTACATTTACACTATCACTATGAAAGGGCTATGTCTTCCATTGGAGTGGAACTGACAAGATTCATTAAACACTGGGAACCTTGGAATGCATGTTACCCCTTCAACGATGTGAAGTGATGCCCCTAGTGCCAATCGTGATGGTGAACACCACAAGACCAATCCTCTCCACTGGCCATCTATGATGACTCACATGTTTAGACTCGTCATAGTTGACGGCGCTATAATTAATTCTGCTGGTCGGTTCTCCATTGTAATATATGTTGATTCTTATATGGTCGAGCCTATACAAGATGTAAAAATTCATGTAGACCACACGCGAGGTGTATACTACACTACGTATATAGTACGTTTCTGTGATATTTTTGAACTTGTACTGCTTTTTTTTTTTTTTTAATGATGTGAAAATCAATAAAAACATATTTGACAAATAATTCATTGACAGCTGCAAGTAGCCTGCAGTTGACCTCCTTTTAACCTACAATTGACCCACTTTAAGCAGGTTTTTCCCATAGACTTGTATGGGAATCCAAATCCCCAATGATGTGAACCAAGCCCATCAACACAAGCTCATAGATTTGAATTCTGTTTACTTTGGAGAGATTTCCTTTCATTTCCTGTTGCGTCTCTAGGAGAGGAAGTATACAGAAATCCCAGGGGAACACGGGCAGCAAAAAGGTACCCAATAGGTCACTTTCGGACATGCTAACCAGTGCAAATACCATTTTCGGACATGATCATATATAATTTTAGTTTAGAAAGCACAGAATGCTTTACAGTCTGGGTGCACCCTGTATTAAATATTTGCAAGTAAAGATTATAAGCCAATAACAAAAATATACACATACCTGCAGTAGCTCTTATTCTTCACAACTGTGCATTGATGCTATGCTTTTCTGAACAGCTAAACTCAACTTCCAGGTAGAGAGCTTGGTCCCACATTCCGATTGGCCAGTCACTACAATGAGCTGCTTTGTTGGCCAAGTGGAATGAGTGGGGAAGCTTTACAACAAAAATCCCTAGCCCCCTAAGCTAGTTTTAGAACCTCACTTCTGTGCACACTCACCTCTCTGGAGGCGACAGCTTTTACATCCTCTGTACAGAAATGTATGCTGCCTGGTCAGTAACTCCCCATAAACTTAGTGACACTAAACTCTGAATTTAAATCTTAAAAATGCATTCAAGTACCTTAACTATTAACAAAAATGTATCTGATTTGTGTATCACTCGTCTGTAAATCCTCAAATCATCTCTGAATTTGTGCTGACACTGTCCTTCCTTCCGGAGGGTGGCTACTTTTGTTCCCCATGGTCCCTGTGTGTGCTTTAAAGTAGTCACCGCGATTCTTAAATTTTCTTCTTTTTTTTTTTTTTGCTTTCTTTCCAGAAAACAAAAGAAAAAAAGTCACTCTTAATTATTATGAGGAAGGCAGGGCTATAAGCATGTCAGCCTGTGACAACACAGGCTTACTAGGGGAGTGCAGGCCCAACATGCTCTTGTATAGCTTCCTGCTGTTGGCTTTGAAAGCTGAACTGCACATGTCTGACAATGCTACTATGGGTCTGAACTTATGGACAGTGTTAACAGAACAGTGCAGGAGCAAGACTGGCAGGTTTCCCTGGTATTGGTGCATCTTTTAGGGCCACAGAAAAAAAACTGCCTTAGTAAGGGTAGATAAACAGTATTTCAAGGAATAAAGTCATTTTATTTTTGGCATTCACATACACTTTAAGACCACTTTAACATTTTCTCAAATTTTAAAAAGACAGGCTGTGTATGTTCTATTAGAAGGATATCCCATGTAGGATATCCCATGTATACATCCAGTCTCAATTACAACTAATTAACTTCAAACAGAAAATTCAGTCAAAAAATGACTGAAAACTGCTAATTCAAAAGTAACATATGAAAGTGTGAACTATCTTACCTGGCCCCAAAAAATTAATTTTGTTCAGAAAGTTTTCTAATCCAGAGGAGAAGACAAAAAGTCAACATATTTATCATAATAGTGACCACTGTGACTGTCTTGACTTGAGTAAGTGACCCTGCGAGCCCCTGACACACTGGTACTCCTATGACACATGCGATGCTGTTGTCAAAATAAATATGTGATACACGTCTGTTTCAAGTGCTGGTGACTTCATATTTTCTTATCTGTTTCCGGCATGATACCATCAATAGCAATCATTTTGAGCGCCCACCAGTCATGTAAAGGTCAAGAACTGTGAGTTCAGCTTCTAAGTTGGATTTTATCGAGTTTTCTAATCCATACATCACTGTCAGACAGCACTGCCAGGATCTGATCTCACCTTTCTCTAATGCAGCTAAAGAAATACAAATTTATAAATAAAATGTGTGGCACTGTTATTGTTATTTTTACCAATGACAAAAGTGCTTTGTGCATAATTATAATCAACTGTGTATGTATGTTTAGTTACTCCAAAAGTGCAATATATATTCTATGAATGAATAGGATCATGATTGTACCTTATATTCAATATATATATATATATATATATATATATATATATATATATATATATATATATATATATATATATATATATATATATATATATATATATATATATATATATATATATATACATATACATATTTTTATTTTTTCAAAAGATAGTCCTTTTGAGTTTAGTGTTTACAACTGTATAAATTACACGTGTTGAAGTGCAAACAGTGCTCTCAATTCCCAAGCCACTAGCAATCTCAGTTGCCCACTTCAATAGATAAAATGCATTATTACATGTGTTCCACTCTTCACCACTCACCTTAACTGCTGGACCTAATTACACAACAAGGTCTACAGTGCTTAGTCTCCTTATGGAGTGAGGTGTCTCAACTCCAACACTCCGTGCATAAGGCCAAATTAGCTCACAGAGAAAACAAGCAAAACACTCTCATAGTGCCTTCTGTTAAATATCTCCAATTTATTAAAATAGAAAGGCTAAAAACTCACATAAGAGATACTCATCCACCCATGCACATAGTATGGCACTAGTTCCTAATTTGCAGTATTCCAAACACTCCTTAAACTCCGCACGTGACGTATTGCACAATGATGTTACTTGTCTTCGTCTTATGTGTTACATCAGTATGACTTTACAAGAGGCTAGGAGGTGAGTGAATTCCTGGTAGCACTTAAAGTAATACTAAGGCCTATGCTTTAAAAAAAATGCCCAACACATTTCCATGTCCCCAATTATTAACCTCTGGTCGCTTGTCACCTCCGCCGGGTCGGAGACGATATCGCCATCCCCTGAACGTCCCGGTTGTGTACTGATGGCAGAGGATTGATAGGCTCCTTCTGCTCTAAGAGAGTTTAGACACGTAGCGACATACCTTTTGCAGCGGATCCGCACGGCCGGGATAGCGCGACTTTCGGGGCGACGTTCCAGCGACGATCCAGCGACGGTAGCGCGACCTTCTCCGTCGGGCTCCATAGAAAAAAGGCAAAATGGCGCAAAATCCGCCGGTAGAAGCGACTTGCGACCGCGACGCGCGACATGGAGTTAAGACAGCTCCATTGAATAGCATTGGCCGGCGACTTCTCGCGATATCGCGCGGCAAAAATGCGCGATATCGCGGTGGAAATCGCGCGATAATTCGCTACATGTGAACGGGGCCTCAGTCAAACTGTGACAGTGAGAGCAGTGGAGGGAGCAGTGGCATGGCTTTTCGAACGCAGTGTGTGTCTATGGACGCACACAGCTAGGTCAGAAATCGCTTGTGTCCCTTCTATGGGGAAAGAAACTCAGGTGATTTCTGACCTTAGTTCAACACTGGGCCCAACCACCAGAATGACACAAACGATTTCTGACCCTAGTTTAACACTGTGTCCAACTACCAGGTTAGAGGCAATAGGTGGAGGTTTTTAGATATCATCACTTCACAAAGGATTTATATTTTCACAGTTAAACGTTCTGATATCTAGAATATATATGCATGTATATAGCACTATTCATTAACCATAGGAACACCTGTGCAAAGTTATTACGTTTAAATGACTGGTTATGACATGGACTTTGGAATAGATTGTATTGCATTATTATGCTAGTTTATGATAATAGGTTGTTGTTTGTTAGTTAGTTTGCTTGTTTTAGTGTTTAGTAGAAATTCCTGTTGTCATTTGTGATAGAGCTACACTATACGCTTTCTTATTGTGGTTTTGTTTGTGATAACACATTCTAAGTTGCACACTATAGATAGGGAATTCTTAGCGCAGACATTTTTATGATATCATTAAGATCAGCATCAGAAATGTTTCTGGCTGGGAATGTAACTTGGTGTTACATGATTCTTCAATGAGAAAACCTAACTTTAGTGGAACCATGGAACACACAATCATGTATTTAACAAGCACAGATTCAAAGCAAATTAGAAAGCAATGAATATGACCACTATGTTTAAATGAAAGCTGATAACAATCTCCGTATGGTAACCCGCCTTGCTTCCCATATAGTAAGAGTCTAATGCTTGTCTAGTCTAGACAGTTATAACATGGAGGAATACTTGCTTCTTGCTTCCCTGGCAGCCAGTGCTCTTCTTTGCTCCAGCCCCAGAGTTTGGGAGGCCCTTGATGTGCTTACAAACAATGCAGGAATGTGGGAAGGCCTTTGATGTCCTCACATACATTGCAGGAATGTGGGGAGACACTTGATGTCCTCACATACAATGCAGGAATGTGGGGAGACCCTTGATATCCACACATACAATGCAGGAATGTGGGGAGGAACTTGATGTCCTCCCATGCAATGCAGGAATGTGGGAAGGCCCTTGATGTCCTCACATACGATGCAGGAAGGTGGGGAGGAACTTGATGTCCTCCCATCCAATGCAGGAATGTGCGTAGACCCTTGATGTCCTCACATACAATGCAGGAATGTGGGCAGACCCTTGATATCCTCACATACAATGCAGGATTGTGGGGAAGCCCTTTATGTCCTCACATACAATGCAGTAATGTGGGGAGGTCCTTGATGTCCTTAAATACAATGCAGTAATGTGGGAAGGGCCTTGATGCCCTCCCATAGAATGAAGGAATGTGAAGAGGCCATTGATATCCTTACATACAATGTAAGACCACTGGTGTCCCTGTGGGGAGATTTCCTTTCAATTCCTGTCTCAGAGATACCAAAGGAAGTGAAAAGAAGGTATGCTTCTAGTTGTCGCTCATACAGGTGCTCCCATTGGAAGATTTTCCCTTTCATTCCTGCTACATTGGCAACTGCAACACTTATGATTTCATATTACTTTCTGTCCTGTTTATAGCAATTACAGGGACAAACGGAGACAGAGAGAATCTTCCTAGTAAGGACATATGCAGCAATTAAAACCTGATAGGGGTTTTAACACCAGTGTTAATTTTGACAGCAATTTTCAATTTAGTTTTAGTCATATTTTAGTCATCTGAATTGTTTTAGTGTTAGTCTAGTTTTAGTTGACTAAATATCAAAGGATTTCAGTTGACTAAATCCACAGTAAATTTAGTCTACTAAAATTTAGTAGGTTTAGTTAAAGTGTAATTTAAGAATTTCTCCAGAATTTCCAATCTCATTATATAATACTGGAGTTAACATCTGTTAACCTGTTATTACTTATGGTATTAAGGTTTGAACATGCAATACAGACACAGATTTAACTGTTGATATATATATATATCATGTCTTTATTTATCATAAAATTATATTAAGCCAAGCCTTTTAAAGAAACAATAATATTGAGTATTTTCAACAAAGGGCCGGTAATTAGATACAGTATGCATTGATTATAACAACTTGCAAATTATATTCTTTATTCTTTCAAGCAGAAGTGCAAATCTAAAATATTAAAATGAAAAACTATATTGGTTGTAATGCCATTGCACATATTACCTATTAGCCGTCCATTCAGGATGGAACCGGAACTGGAAGTCCAAAGAGATTAGTTCTGATTTGATCTCTTCCCAAATTGTCTCTCCCTATTAGTCAACGAAATTAACACTGTTTAACACTTCCTCACTCTATCCAAAACCTAAAAGATTTTGCCTTTATTTTGCTTTTCTTAGTAAATATGTGACTTCTATATCTGCCTACAGTTCTGCTTTGATGCTTGGTTGGAAGGTACCATTATATAAAGTCAACTATTTTGTATTGCAGGTGGCATCACGCTATTTGCAGTCATCACCCTTATTTTGGATTCCTTCAAAATTGGCTACTTCATTGGGTTCTCTGAGTGTTTATCAATAACAGAGGGGATATTTCCAGTGACTCACACCATCCACACACTTCTACAGGTAGGAGGATTCCTATATATGTACCAATTAACACGGAAGTCTGCCAGAGGTATGCAGAGATTTCTGTGCAGGTATCTTTTTTAATCTTTTGATAAGTATCATGACTGATTGTCTCCACTCCGCACGATGAATTGCCAATTGTTCTTGTAATTGAACCTTAATTGTTAGGTAGGGTATATTCCTATGACATTGTCCTGTCATTAGGCTATTTTATCTCCAGATGTTATTACTGCCCAATGGTTGCTTGTACTGTGTAATTATTTGTCCTAAAGTTATAGTATTAATATGAAGAGACAGCAGAGGATTTATGTCTCTGAGTACATCTTAATTAATTCCTGTAGCCTAGCATGCCGGTAGACTTTAGATCCCTGGTGCCCAATCTACAAGTTATTGGTACTTGTTGAGTGTCTTTTGGACCCTGGGCTTCACTAGTGGGAGCAATGATTTGCAAAGGGGCTGTAATGGCAGCGCTCTCTAGCAGAGTCATGTAAAATGTCCTTAGTCTTCAATTGTCTCCTGCAGCTTGTCTTCAGCCCTCAGTGACACCTGTAACATGTTCACAGTGCCCAATCATTTCCTCTAGTCCTGTGTGGCATTACAAATACTGAATATTGCATGCGGTTGTGCCAGGGGTCTAATTAGGTTCTTCTTATATGTCTTAAGTTGACAATTAGGGATGCACTGATACCGGTATTTTGGTACAGAGTACGATTACCGATAATTTTTTTCCGGTACTCGCCGATACCAATTACCGAGTAACGGAAGTCCCATTCAGGAAGCCATCGCCACCTGGCTTCCTGATTAGCCGGGCAGCTTGTAAAGACTCGCCACCCAGCTTCCCGATTAACAAGAAAGCCATCCCAGCCTGTCCCCTCTCACCTTGGCATGTCCATCCTGCCACCCCCGAGGCCTCTCCAACCAGGAGCAGTCTTCCTCCGGTACCCAGCTGGAGCCGTCTTGCTGGCCAATCATTGAAGCCGGGCTCCATGTAATGACGCAGCGCCCTGCTTTCTGATTGGCCAGGAGGCCGGCTCCATGCTCCCTCCTCATGAGATGAGGAGGGAGCATGAATCCGGCTTCCTGGCCAATCAGAATGCCGGGCACTGCATCATTACATGGCACCCGGCTTCCTGAATGGCCAGCTTCCTGACCAATTGGGAAGCCAGGCAGCGCGTCTTTACATGCTGCCCGGCTTCCTGATTGGCCGGGAAGTCAGCTCCATGCTCTCCCATTACAAGTGACGAGAGAGCATGGAGCCGCTTCCCGGCCAATCAGGAAACCGGGCAGCGTGTAATGTCGCGCTGCCCGGCTTCCTGATACAGGAAGTACTCGTGCTAGGCATCGGAGCATATGGGCGACTACGAGTACTCACCCAAATAATCGGCATCGACACCGATATCGATACTAGTATCGGTGCATCCCTATTGACAATCAATTATGAAAAACAATGTACCACTTTGGCATGCTAAAATCCTGCATAATCATACCGCCAGGGAGGTTAAATGTTTCCCCTCAGTGTGGAAGCAGCAATCTCTCTACAGAGGTCCAACATGTTCCCTATGTACATGTCTGCAATCAGCAGGAGGCATGAGCTTTGCTGATTGGAGAGCTCTAGTTTTGAGGGGCGTGTTTCAGACCAGCAGGAGGCTGCAAATAAAGACCCCCGTTCTCTGTGTGAAAGTAGTGGATTTTATCTGCAGTTTTCTATGGAAACCAAAAGTAAGACATTTACTAACTTGTGTTACCTGTAGAAATAGGGGTTCATTTATAAAAGTTCTGCCATGCTGTTCACACAGCACTAGGCCCCCTAAATGGTGTTGACAAGCAAAGGGAATTGTTTTAAATCAACCCCTTAAGATATAATTTAACCCTAGGCAAAAAGTACTTGCCCAGGGTTTAATACTGGTCATCAGGTAGGTACCTGCTTTTTTTTTTTATATAATTCAATTTTTATACTTTTTTGCCCATTTTCTGTCCCTTGATATGCATGCCATGTTTTGCTTTTCTCACAGAAGCCTCCTGTTTATACAACCCCGTCCTATCTACGTGCATGCCCGCTTTTAATGATGTGGATCAGTGGAAGCGCGTGTGGATGTGCATAGTGTTGTATGATAACACTGCATGTGCATAGAAGTACAGTCAGTGAGAGTTGACACCCTTGGATAGGAAGTGTTATACTGGCAGGACAAAAAACAGGAACAAAAAGCATAAAAAAAGAAAACGAATGCAGTCACCCCATCTAAGGGCTGGTAAGCTGCAATATACACTGCATGGCCCAAAAAAAGTCACCACTTGGATTTAGCTAAACAAATAGGTCAGAGCCATCCTTTGGATAATTAGTTTCGGTTCAGTAATATTATGTGCCCAAAAATTAGGTCAGCTGCCTACCTGAATATACTGAATGACCAGGTTTTTCCATCAATGGATTTCTTTCCTGATGGCACATTGGGCATATTCCAAGAGGACAATGCCAGGATTCATAAGGCTCAAATTGTGAAAGAGTGGTTCAGGGAGCATGAGACATAATTTTCAAGCATGGATTGGCCACCTCATAGTCCAGACCATAACCCCATTGAGAATCTTTGGGATGTGCTGGAGGAGACTTTACACCGTGGTCTGACTCTCCCATCATTACTACAAGATCTTGGTGAAAGTGAAGGCAAAATGAACCTATTTTAATCAAAATGATGTAATTTGGTAATTGAGTCCCCTACTGATTAATATGATGTGTGAATTGTAATGAAAGATCCATTTTAAAGGGAGACTATCATTTTTTAATAGAGTACAATATTTGTGACGTTTATTGTGACGTAGATTTTTTACTTTGCATGCGTGCATTGCCATATCACATCCATTTCACAGTATATTTTATATAGAATTGTAAGTTTCCTGTCAAGTTACTGTTTCTTGGTGCTAAGTAGCTGTTGGTGTCCTTATTGCAAAAAAAATGACAGGATAAGCCACTGAGTATACAGCTTTCACTTAAAGTGTGCTAACGCAGTTCTGGTTATAGGCTGAGAAAAAGCATAATGTGCTGTATATAGAGCCATTATGTACCATTAGGCACTCCTGGGCCTTTGTGGAGCGCAGTAAGACATAATGCGCATGGGCGTCTCGGGATTCCTGTGGCAAGAACCTGTGGATTCTTGCCACAGGAATCGCAGATGTGTCCATACAGATGCAGCCGCTGTGCCCATTCAATGACAGGGTGTCAGCTGCTGCATCTGCCTGTACATATCTGCATGTACAAGGTTTGATTACCTGAGGGTTGTGAGAGGAGCTTGTCCCGGGACACAAGCTCTCTGCATCCTGGGCAGGGCCATCCCCTGTTGCCTCAGACAGCATCTCTTTGGGTCACGTGAGGGAGTTGCAGGCAGAGTGGCATAGCTGCTCTGCTGTACAATGTTTACAGTGTACCTGCCACCCCCTTTCCTGCCAGAGCATCCAAGGTTGCTAAGAGCCGGGCCGGGAGATGTCTAAGGGCCATACACATCTCCCCACCCAGTTCTTAGCAACCTGGGACGATCTGGCCGGCGTCCTGCCCAGCCAGTGACAACACTAGGTGGGAGGTCGGCCAGAGTCAGAGCCAGAGCTGGGCAGGGAGATGATGCATGAAGCCCCCCCCCCCCACGCCTCAGTCGGCGAAAAGGCTACACCCCTGGTCCTGGGACAGGTTCTTGCCTTAGGGATCCCCAAATGTCCATGTGCATGATGCTTAAGTAGCACCAAAACCTCCATGTGCAGGTTCATTTTACTTTTCTATTTTCCTTTTGCTTTGTCTGGCCAGCTATTAATGCTGGTGGCTTACTTCAGCATGGTTTTCTGGTTTAAATTTCTTTGATAATCACTTGACATGGATTGTGACCATTTTAATGCCTTGGACAGAAACATAGATGTTCAGGCCTGCATGGTCTGTAAATTCATCAAACATAAGAAAATGGCAGCCATCGTTTTAAACTAGTATGGGAAGGGTGGTACACCAAGAGAACAAACAATACAACATTTATCAGTGCTGAGCCCCGCCAATTAACAAAAAGACCAGTGAGATGAATTTGCAAGTTTTTGAAACATGTTAGACCTTCTTGCAGGTTGGCAGGGCTGGGAAATTCTGCATTGTATTATCGATTGGTAAACAACCCCTTCCATCTTAGTCCTAAATTGATTGAGTGCTGCCATCTTTTCTAAATGCTGTATTTTGTGCACATGAAATGTCACCAGCTCCATCAACAAGGCAGCCATCAGAAAATTTGGGGCCCCTTACAAGTCTTTAGACCGGCCCTCCCCCGCGCCGCTGGACACAGGACCCACCTCAGAGTGACCCTGCAGAGCCCACCATAGATGCTGCACAGCCCATCTGAGACTGTCTATGGTGGGCTCTGAAGGGGTCTCAGGTGGGCTGGTCAGGGCTGCATGCCTCCCCTCCCTCCTTTCCTTCCTTCCTAGCTCCTCTTACCTGCACACATGGCCTCGTCTGCCTCCGGACCAGCCAGAAGTGACGTCCCGTCACTAACATGACGTCACTTCCGGCCAGTCCGACATCAGACGAGCAGTGTCGCTGATGGGGCCCTAGCTTGTCTCAAAGCTGCTCCAGCGGCAATGCTGGGGCCCTGTGCTGCTAGGGCCAGGCCTCCGCCTCCTCGCCCTTCACCATCGGCCGATAGTCATGTAAGGGACCCAGGCGGCCCCCCCAGCCTGCCCGGGCCCCTTACATGAGTATCGGCTGTACCCCCCTGATGGCTGCCCTCTCCATCAATATATGTCTGACGTTCTTAAACTAGACATATTATGCACTTCACAGCTGACTGACTATCAACTCAGCAAAACATGATTTTTAACATGTACAAGTATAATTACAACAACAAGTTTGGGCTCTTGCTATAATTTTTGGTTATGGGCTTATCTCTGTACTCGCAGCAAGATTCATTTGCAAATCTCCATATCAAACTATCAGGGTATTAATCAATGTGTTCTCCAGCTCCAGGGGTGTGTAGGTTTATAATGCTGTGCTTTTTACCACATTATACGAACTCTACAAAAGTAGTGCAAATAACCAAAAAAGTTGTGTTGTGGTTTCAAATAGTGACTAGGCAGAATGTGGTGGCACAATTAGCAAAGTAAATGTTTGCTCTGGTTGACATCTCCCCTTCTTTACTATGAAGTGAAAGGACAGTTAGGACTTGTGTCAATGGACAAATGTGGCTTCCTTTCAGGTGCATTCCACTTGCGTTTTTAAATCAGTTTGAGATACTTCTGAGATCATTCACGGTTGAAAGGTTGTTGGCTGTTTTCTTGGGTATTTTTTAAATGAAACCTGGAACCCCTTAATGCTGCCTTCCATGGCACATTTACAATATTTTGGCTGACATTTCATAAATATACCTAGAGTCTGTAATCCTTGTTCATTGCTGAGAAACACCTCTTCTTACTTAATTCTTTTGATAGGTGAAAATGCTGCCTTGTCCCAGTGGTACATATTCTGACTCCGATTGTTGTATTAGTGATTTATCCTTTTCTGAGACCTCCATGCCTGGCCTGTATAAGCAGATATAATCACTGTGGACAATCCTTATCAGATAACTGAACTCACCAAATACCTTTATGTGAATGCAGCAGGTTACAGCAGACAACAGGATACAGCAGATGAATGAATAGATGGCATTTGAAGATCAAGGATGATAATGTTTCCAGACATTACACTAAACTAGTTGAAGAAGAAAGGGGAAATACATCACAGATAGGAGAGCACACTTAAAAACATAGTGCAGTAACCAGAATTACCACAAGATGTCAGTATAATAATTAGCCATATAGTGCCAATGAGGAAATGGCTTAAGGAAAATAAACTATATGATTCTCATTTAACATTAATATAAATATATGAACTATGGCTATGGATTGTGTCATTTATACACAACTATTATGACAGCACAGAACATGTGGGGTTAGTATATGAACTGTACTACATGTTGGAATGAAGGCTTCTCCAATACATATAGGCCTAATTTTGTTTGGAGACAGATAACCCTGTGAACTTGTCATGTTCTAAATAATTTTAGTCTTAACAATATTGCTCAATTGCTTGCAAATAACTGTAGCAACCTTCATATCAATTCTGTGTCTCTGGAAATTTTGTTATCAATTGCACAAGATGCATGGAAGTGAGATCTAAATTAGGCCTAAATATTAATCTTCTAGAAAAGCTTTATTTGCCACTGTATTCTACAAATCAACAGATTTTAAGAAACTGGTCTTTTCTTTTAGATCCAGAATTTTCATAGGTGTACTTATCAATATTCATTAATACTTGTGATCATTGCATTCAATAACCACTCAGGAAAGAGTTTTCTACCATTGTTTTGGTTTTGTTCTTGTCTGCAGTGACTGATGCTTAAAACCCTTTCACGCGGGCATTCTAGTCAAGTCCACCTGTCACTTTTTCAGGCAGATCTGATTAGGAGCCCAGTGTTAGTCTTTGGGCAGCAGGAACTAAACGGACATGCACCTGTTTACATGTGATTGCCCCCGACTCGAACCAGGTCTGGAAAACCAAAAGGAACAGAGTTCTGTTTTGGCAGACCTGATCATGGCAGATTGGGCGTAATCTGACATGTTCATTTACATCCGACTCCCCATAGACCAACATGGCAATTTCAGTGTGTTCCTCCATCACAATGCTTACTTTTTAAGCATCTTGTCTGGAAGGGGCGGTAGCAGTTTGCTATAGCCACAATGTATGATTGAAGAGGTGACTTCACAAAAGTTCTTGTTGGGTAAAGCCACAGTTACAGAAGAGGGAAAGCTATTGCCACATGCCTCTCATTTCAGAGCTATGGGAGAACAATCCTGCAGATTTTCCTATCTATGAATGTCCGATAACAGCTTCACAAACCAGTTTCATCTGAGCAATGGCCGAGGGCCACACTGAGGTAACAGGAAGGTTATTGGAAGACTTTTCTGTGGCTCCCTCTTCTCAGTTGTTGGGACACATCACCATAGAATCATGCCAGGACATCATTCAAATCTTATAGGATTCAAGAATACATTCAGGTAAGTTGACTCCTTTTACACATTTTATATTTTTATGGTTTGACAGTTTCAAGTAAGGTGACAACTTCAAGCAATCTCTCTCTCTCTCTCTATATATATATATACATATATATATATATATACAGTATATATATATATATATAGAGAGAGAGATAGAGAGAGAGAGAGAGAGAGAGCATACGAGCACATATGTCAGAGCAAATTATTTATGTTATGCTTACTACAAAAAAAAAATGGTGCTGTTAAGACAAATATGAAAAGTAAGAATAATCCTATAAGCACATTCACCATTTTCCAATGACAGTCTATACTGATAGAATGGGCACATGTGCCGTTTTCTCCTGCAGAACATATTACAAACTAAGCAAGATCCAATTTTTATAAGCTCTGCAATTTTTGTTTCCTGTGCTGTTCTGCATTTAATGAAAAGTTTCAGTGTGGTGCATGTGAAACATAAAGGTGGCTTCTCTATGTGCAATTAGCACCAAATCATGGTAATGAGGCCGCATTGCATCAATGGACAAAACTTGCTCTGCAGGATAAAAGTTGTGGGAGCCCAGTCTCTTAGGATTAATATTTTCTAGCATTTTGATGGTCATTTTTCTAAAAACATTTTTTGTAACAGTACTGTAAATGCACAGTGTGATATTCTTAATCACGAAAACAACCAGGTAAGCATTACTAAGCAGATTTTTTCAGATCTCCAGTTTCCTGGGACCATATCATGTGGAGGGGTATTTGAAATGACTATATTTCAATCTGACCTAGCCAACACATGTCTCACAGTCGATTCATACTATGCGTTGGGTTAATGCAGAAGGTTATTTTGCATTAGGGCACACTGAGTTAAGGAAGTCCATTATTTTGAATGGGCTGGCAGTGAAATTTAACACATGAAAAAATGGACATGACCCTTTTTTATAAATACAGTGCACCACAATACACAGCATGTGCATTGTGGTACTATGTAGTGGTGGTTGAAAATGAATGCCAAGATGGTTAATGTGTTAACTCGCATTTCAGTAATGTGCAGTAAAACATGCTTGATTCTCCATAAACCAAGCAACAACCTAACTCAACAATTTGGTATTTGTGGATTTGTGGTATTTGGTCTGGCTGAACATATTGGGGATTCCTACCCACATGGCCCCGACTAGCTTATTTCGCACACAAGACGGGCAGTTGAAAATTCTTTCGGCATGCTTGCTAGCATATTCTGGTTCTTTTACACAGCTATAAACTTGTTGCCACATAAAAAATATATTACAATTATTGTTTGTTGTATACATGATCATTTTATGTTACTTAAAATAAGGTTACCAGATTTCCAAAATTAAATCCGGGGGCACCTTACTGACCACACCCACTTGTAACCACACCCATAAAACCACTCCCCCATTTATATCATGCCCTGAAACAATTGGTCACAGAGAAAGCAGTCATTGAAGATGTAAGGAGTTAAATAATGCGTGCACACAGTGTGCCATTGCGTCTTATGTGTGCAGTCAACTTGCACAAACAGTGGGAGCGGCATAAGATGCATGGTTAAATAAACCCTGAGCCTATACTACTATGGGTCCAGCGTGTGTAATGCTCAGAGTGCAGGGATCAGGAGTGTGTAACGCACAGACTTCAGGGGTCAAGAGAGCATGGAGCAGAGAGCAGGAATCAGTAGTATTTACCATACAGAGTGCAGGGGTCAGGAGTAGGTAGCACATGGAATAAAGAAACACCTCTCTCATGAAATGGTAACCTACCAGTGTCTGGAAAGGTGTTACACAAGTTTCGCTTCAACGCGTCCTAAAGTTGTTTCATCCTGTGCTCCCTCTGTGAGGGTAAGATGATGTTAGGATCCAGAGCACCTCCAGGTGGCGCTGGAGCTAAGCCCTGCAGTTCCTGGGTTCACCTGCAGGATTCTCCAGGTAGGTAGGAACTGCTAGGTACCAGACCACCACTGGGTGATGCTGGTACCTGCAGCTCCAGTGCTCACCTGTGGGTGTCTCCCAGCTGCCAGGAATCAGCCCTTTACCTATTGCTTCCTGGGAGGGTATTTAAAGTCTGCAGTGTGGACCTTGGCTCAGTATTCCGTTGCCTTCCCCTGTTGCCTGAGTCCTGTGTCCTGAACCCTGAGACCCTAATGCCTGTTTGCAATCCTGAACCCTGTTTCCAGTGTTACCTGTTGCAGTCCTGAGAATTAATACATGTTTGCAGTCCAGAGCCCTATGACCTGTATGTAATCTTGTACCCTGTCTCCTGTTTGCTGTCCTGAGCCCTGTTTCCTGTGTTGTTACACCTGTTGTATGTTATAGGTGTCGGGGGTCACATTATTGGTTTGTGCCTGTTGTTGGTTGTTTCTGTTAGTTTGTTATGTTTATTAAACTATCTATATATAACATACTTGCCTGGTCCGTGTAACATACTTGCCTAGTCCGTGTGGTCACACGTGTTTGGTCTGCCTATGTGGCTACCTGCATAGGTGTGGGGTCACCAGGGGCGACCCTGGAAAAGCACCCTCCCAGGGCATGTGGCCTGGTATGGGAGGGAGGGGGCCCCTCCCTCCCCCCCCCCCCCCTTTCTCTGCTCTGCCAGGCCTGTGCTCAGATCAAGGGTCTGGTCGGGAATTTTAGGGGGTACCCCATGTTTTTTCCAACCCATTTTGGGGGTGAGGTTCCTCCTTAAAATGCCTACCAGACCTTAAGGGCCTGGTATGACTTTGAGGTGGAACCCCACACACTTTTTTTTTTTAAATATTAACTTGGGGTCCCTCCTAAAATTCCTACAGACCTAAAGGGTCTGGTATGACTTTTGGGGGGAACTCCAGGCTTTTTTTTTCTTTTTCTTTTAAATGGGGTCCCTCCTAATTTTCCTACCAGACCTAAAGGGTCTGGTATTGTTTGGGAGGGGGAACCGCACGCTTCTCTTTTGTTTTCTTTATAAATGTAATTTTTGCTGCAGCAGGTTCTACACATCGTGCAGATGTGCCACTTTTCAGGCAGTTTAAGGGGACCCCCCAGGCACGGTATTTAAAGGAATTTTTAATTTTTATTGTTTCCTTTTAAGTGATGTTAAAATCACTGCTCCTTTAAAACAATATTTTTTAAAGGTTTTTTTTTCATTGATACATGTCTCCCAGGGCATTACCGGATCCCCATACACCTTTTATGGCCAATAACTTGCATATAAGCCTTCAAAAAGGGGACAACTGATTTCAAAGTTCTGGTCCCATAGACTTGCATTGAGTTCGAGTTTGAATTTGAACTTTTTCCATGTTCTAAAGTTCGAATTCGAACCAAACACGGGGGTCCAACGAGGCCAAAACATTGCCTTCCACATGCTGGTACATAGCTGAAATGGCCTTACGTGAAAAAAAATTGCGTTTGGGAATCTGCCACTGTGGTACAGCACATTCTGCAAATTCACGGAAGGGGGCAGAGTCCACCAGATGGAAAGGCAGCAGTTGTAAAGCTGCCAATTTGGCCAAGCTGGCATTTAGACGCTGAGATGGGTGGGGCAGTATTTTTTTTCCGCTGCAGCAGCTGGGGCAGCGAAATTTGACTGCTCAAATCAAAAGCTGGTGGGCTATTATTATTTTTAAATTCAAATAAATATTTTCTATATCAATTAGCCACTTTTTTAATTTCTCTATCTAAATTTTTTCCCTATATTCTTTCTCCAAAAAACAAGTTTTTAAAGTGGCCACCTGCTCATAATAATCAGTGAGAAAATGACAATTTCCTCTTATTTTAAAATATTTTTCCACCAGGGAGGATGGCAACTGTTTTTTTTGGCCCTTACCTAAAAAACTCATCTTTATCTAAATTTACTGAGCTTTAATTAAGAACTCCCTGGCCTAAAGGTATCCTCTTTCTCTGTATCCTTTCTCCCTGCATTCCCCCTTTTTCTTGGAAAGCACACTCTGTTTAACCTTCCTCTTTCTATATTGGGTTACACCTTCTGCCAGGTTGATGGCTGTTCTCTAAAAAATGATTGCAGATTCCATCCTGATCACGTTTAAAATAATTCTCTAAGGCTGGGTTCACACCTGGGCGTTCCTAATAGGTGCGTTTTATGCCCTTGCGTTTGAAGCACGTTTTTTGTCCAATGAAACGCGCGTTCGACGTGCCAGTTTTTAACCTCCCTGGCGGTATGATTCCCTCCCCCCTTTTTTTCTCTATCCGTTTTTCGTATTTTTGTTTAGTTTTTACTTTTAAACTTCCCGCCAGTTCCGCCCCCCTGCGACGCGGACGCTCGCAAGGGACGGAAGCCGGATGCCGGCAGCGGCCGGAGGACACAGCGGGGATCGCGGAAAAGGTAAGACCTACGCTGTATTCCAGAGTGCGGCTCGGGGGTACCGCTTTGGTGCAGAAAATTAACCCCGAGCCACACTCGGGAATACCAATGGATATGTGCTGAAATCTGCCCCTACGCAAGAAAAAGAAGCTCAAGTACTTTTTCGCGCGTAGGGTGTTTTTCAGCACGACAAAACGGGCTGAAATACGCCTAGGTGGGAACCATGCCCATAGCGATTAAAAAGATTTCAGCTCTTGATCGTTTTTCAGCGCTTTGATCAGTGCTGAAAACACCCAGGTGTGAACCCAGCCTAAAGATTTCAATCTATTTGTATAAGTTATTGAGAAGTGGCCATACCTAGGTAGATGAAAATTTCTATTATTTATATTTTTCGGAGTTTGTGGCATCCACTTGTGAGGGATTGTTGTCACATTGTTTTCCTGTTATCCTTTTTTATGGGAACCCTTTCCACCTCTAATGTCTTTAACTACTTCAGGACCGCTGTACACATATATACATCCTGGTCCTGAAGTAGTTATACCTAAAGCATGGCTACTGATGCAGCTATGATCTTGGTACCCTTTTTCTCAACCGCCAATTTTCTTTTTCTGTGCAGCCGCCCAGATCACTTGTAGCAGCCTGCATAGGTGGCGTCTCCCCACTGTGGCTTTTTAGGGTCCCCAACTTCTCTGGGGAACTCAGGACCACGTCAGTTAGTGTCAGGATGGAGAGCGGGAGCAGACAGGGTAATATCTATTGCCTGATCTGCTCTGTGCTCACAGCTATTAGTGGCTGGCTGAAATTCCGGTTACGCAGGTGATCGGGCACAATGCAGTGCTTGATCTCCTGCATTAGAGGTCAGGGGTCTAAAAGACCCAAGATGTCTCCGTTACGAGATCCTGTCACCTCCAAATGCTGTCACATAGGGGCTTGTTATACCCTGCGTGACAGCAATAAAGTTAAGTGAAAAAGAAATAAAAAAGTGATTTAAAAAAAAAAATTAAAACCAGCCCCGCCATTTGCATGCGAAAGAAAACGCTTGTGTAGGGCATGGATGTATACATAAACGATGATTGCGCCACACATGTTAGGTATCACTGTGAATGTCGGAGTGAGAGCAATAACTACAGGTCCATCATTTTGCTGTAAACTCTGAGCAGTAAAGGCTTTAAAAGTGTCGTCAATGGACAATTCTGAGTACCATAATTTTTCGCTATTGCACAGACGTGAATATTGTGCGATATAAAAAAAAAAGCAGCTACCATTTTCTACTCTGCTTTCAGAAAATATATGCAAGGTCTGTCTGGAAAGTATCCAGCCATGTCATATGAAAAACAGAGACATTCATTGAAGAAGATACAAGAAACATTATACATAAGACAATGACGCCTCAGTCCCCCTCATTTTTGTCATATTGCATCTCTCAACTGACAAAGAACATTGAGGTAGTACTCCTTATTAATTGTTTGGCCTGGAGGAGCGTACTCGTGATGGACTCGTGATGGACAACACCTTCCCAAACAAAAAAAAGTCAGTTAATATTGTCTTGATCTTGCTGCAACTTTGCTGCGCCTTCTTCGGGCATGGAGAACCAGGTGGTTTCCATTAGGTTTCCATTCGTTTCCAGATCATAGCCGTAGACCCACGATTCATCTCTGGTTATTACCTTCTTGAGGAAATCTGGTTCATTGGTAGCAAATTGAAGCACCTCATTAGCAACCGCTGCACGATGTTCCTTCTGCTCTGGGGAGCAGAAGTCGCAGAACAAATTTTGCCACGACACGTTTCACGCTAAGATCCTGCGTCAAAATCTTGGACATAGTAGTTTTTGGAATCCCCAGATCCGCTTCTAGTTCTCACACTGTCAGTCACCTATCTTTGTTGATTGCAGCCCGTACACATTCAACATTCTCAGGTGTTCACTGTTCTGCTTGTTGCAGGCCTTCCAGAACGTGGATCACTTTCAACAGATTCTTGACCATCTTTGAAGCGTTTGTGCCACACTTTTATTTGCACTGCACTCATTGCATCATCCCCAAAAGCCTTCCAAATCATCCGAATAGTTTCCACAGAGGAATGTTCAAGCTTAACGCAAAATGTGATGCAGATTCATTGCTCTACTCGCTCAGTCATTTTGAATGCGACGGCCACAGTACACATGGTCACTCAATGGCGTCTAGTGCCCCCACTGACTAGTACAGTGAAGTCATCACTGTTCATGCATGCGCATTCCAGTCCACTCTCCTTGGCTGCCAGGTTACATCGATGTCGTACAAACCGTCATTATATTAACAATGGCTGGACTTTTTCCATACAGACTTCGTACTTGTTTGGGATTTTAACCACTTCTGGACCACAATAAGTCTATATACGGCGGCCCGCAGAATTGGTTAAAACAAGAACACGGCTGCTGCAACCGCCGTGTTCTTGGTGTCATTTTTAACAGCCAACGATGACTGTTAATGTACAAGCGATCTGGCGTCTATACAGCTGCCGGATCGTTTGTACCGTGTGGTACTGTCCCCTCCCATCCCCCGCCGGGGCCGCCATTGGCTTCACTGGGCTCAGCTGTCCCCGTGTGGTGCCCAGGACCGGCTCGGCGGGTCTCCCCGCAAGGATCAGAGAGAGATTCAGCAGCTTCCAGCCGCTGATTTCTCCTTTGATCACTGGACCCAAAAGTGATGTGTATTACATCACTTTCGGTGTCACTATTTACATTCTCCGGCTCTTAGAGCCAGGAGAAGAAGCTGGGGAAGCAGATCACACCAGGACCTGTCACACCATATCTGCTATTACATAGGGGGCTTGTTATCCCCCTATGTGAAGTAACATATAAGAAAAATAAAAAAATGTAAATCCCTCCCCCCCCACCTGCACGCACATACACACTTAAACACATGTTGGTGCGCCTACATGCAAAAACGACAATTGCGCTTCACACATATCAGAGTGAGAGAAATAATTCTAGAGCCATTAACCATTGTTAGCACTAAAGTGATGAGCGGTACAAGCATTTAAAGTGTTCCCTATGGAACATTTTGGGTATTTAAGTTTTTGCGGCTTCACGGCCGAACGCAATTTTAAGGCTTGACATGTTTGGTATCTATTTACCCAACATGACCCCGTCTTTCATACTTTACCAAAAATTGGGTATTATATTCTGTTTCTGTGCACTAAATTTTAATTTAATTTTAGTTTATTTTATCCTAAAAATACTGGTTTGATAAACATTTGAGCAAATACCATGCAACATAAACAATTGCAACTAGCATTTTTGTATTCTACAGGGCCTCATATATAATTGTTTGGGCGTTTGAAGCTGTTTTCTAACCAAAAATGTATCATGTGTGTGCAGATAGTAAGAAATTGCTCCGGACAGCAAGTGGTTAAAGTAATTTTCTATCCAAAAATTCAGATTGTAAATCAGTTTTTTCTAAGGTAGCCTAATTTGGTGCTTTCTCTTTTTTATTTTGACATTTATAAACCTGCTTTCTCTTAAAATCATTTTAAATCTCATCAGTAAGAAAAAAAAAAAAAATTCAAAGCGCCAATGATGACCAACAGATGAAAATAAAGTGCAAGCGAGGATAACTAGGAGTTCTGCCCCACTTCAGCCTGGGAAGCTGCAACACTATGGGAGAAAAGAAGAGAGAAGGGCGCCCACCCTAGTGTAGATGGTTTTTAATAATGTGAGCTAAAGTACAAGGTAAAAACATACTCACAATGAGAATCAGTAAAATCATATGAAATGAGCCAGAACGATATCTGAATATCAGCATTTTAAATCTAATTTATATTTCTTTGGTTGGTTTATGTGACCTCTTTGTCTGCATTATTTGTTTTATCTTGCATTGAGCTGAAACCCCTTGGTAGCCATCCATCCCTTAAAAAGATATTGATTTCTCTTCAAGTTTTTCAATCTCACATCAAGCTGTAACTGTTTCCTTCTTCTACTTTTTACTAAAAGGGTTAACATCTACCTTCCACAGAAATTCAAAACAACCCATCATTCTTTAATGTACTCTATATTAGTAAGACCATTGTTAGGTGCTACCTTCTACCTTAAACTACTATACTGTATATCTTTCTAGAGTAACAATATTCCACCAATTATTTAATTTCTTTTCCTAACAAAACCTAGGTACTTAAATACTATTCTACTGTATGTCTTCTGCATGACAGCTTAAGGTGATAGTAGTTATACTAATGTAATACTTGGACATTAGAAGAAGAAGGCCTGAAAGCTGGTCTTGAAAATGTAATTGTTAGTGGAAATAAAAAAAATGTTTCATGGACAGTATACAACTGTGTTTTGGATGACGTGTCATTCTGAGTTGAAAAAACCTTCCTCTATATTATCACTTATGTTTTCCAAAAATCAAAAACATCCATTATGAGACAGCTAGAAATGTTAAATGTGCAAATTAAATTATATAATGAAATATACATTGCGCTAAGTATGTGTTGAAACAAAATGACTAAAATATAACAATACAACAAGTGAGCTGCTGTTTGGAAATTATCGCAATCTTAATTTAAAAAACACAATATACAAATTAAACACTTGCTAACTGACTCTTGTACTATATGCAAACATTAATATATACAATTTAAATAATCACAAGTATTGTACTACAGTAAGTCCCAAATCCAAAAATGTGAAATTCAGAACGTAATAACCAATAATTCAAAGCTATAAATCTTCTTGTGTCTTTTCAATACTTTTTGTGTGTTCACCCAATGAAATAATGATCCTCCACCTGACAGTAAACAAAACAAATCAGAATGGCTGGCCCCTATCGACAAGAAAGGGGATCAGCTGTTTCTGGGATTCACCAACTTCTACTCTACGTTTCTACAGAAAGTCTTGGCCATAGTTGTCCCACTAACACAACTTACCAGCCTTTACACCTCCTTCTCATGGCTGCCTAAAGCCCGTTTTGCCTTTGATTGCCAATTGTGAAGCATCTGGATCCATTGCTGCCTTTCTTTCTGGTGGTGGATGCTTCAGAAACAGCAGTAGGGCCAGTTCTATTGCAACACACAAGCCCCAAAGCACATTTGCACTGTTGCCTTCTTCTCACAAAAGATGAGCAATGTTGGCAATAAAAGCAGCGCTACCGGAAGAGGGAGTCCATCCCATTCTCATTTTCACTGATCACAAGAATCTAGAGTACCTGTGAATGGCTATTCATTTTAGACCACACCAGGCCAGATGGGCTCTAGATTTGATTTTCATCTGACCTAAAAGCCCAGCTCCAATAATGTCACGCTCAATGCTTTATCCAGGATGTTTCCTGATAATCCTGCTACTTCCTCATCTGACACCATTCTTTCTGAAAAGAACTTCCTGATTATTGAGTCCAACCGCATGGCTCAGATTAAGGAAGTTTTAAAGGTATACTTAATTGATCCTGAACTAGACATCCATTGGTTTATTTTACTTGTTGATGCGTAAATATGAGACTTATGTTCTTGAGGATCTCTGGGTTGCTTTTCTGAAATCCTGCCATTATCTCCTGCTTGTTGGGCACTTTGGAGTTTCCAAGATGCAGGATCTAGTGCAGCCAACCCCTGGTGGCCGTTTCGTGCCAAGGACTGCAAGTTGTTTGTCTAGTCCTTCTTCACATGTGCCCATTCCAAGAGCAGCAGTGCCGAGCCCTACTGAACCCAACCCGCCCCTGGAGTATATTTTTAACAAATTTAATTGTGGACCTTTTACCATTAAGGGGATTTAATTATTTTCTGGTGGTTGTCAATAGACCTACATTTATGGTGCACTTTGTTACGATGAATGGTATTCCTTATGCAGGAGCCACTGTAGAAGCCTTCATTAGAAAACCCATTCGGTTCCATGACAGAAGGGTTCAGTTCACCTCGACGTTTTGGCACTAACTCTATAGGAAGTTGCAGATCTACTCGTTCTTATATACAGGTTACCATCCTCAGACCATCTGTTAGACCATAAAAAACAACTTTGCTTTAGCTTCCCAGAACAATTGGGCCTCTCTGCTCCCCATTGCTTATAACAATGCCCTGTACTCTTCCACCTTCTTTGCGAATAATGCGTTTCATCTTGCGTCTCCCCCAAGTTGTCCTCCTGAATCTTCAGTTCCTGAAGTGTAAGACAGGTTTCTTTTCTAGCTTCCAAATTGAAGAATTCCATTCTTTGCCGTCCCAAACCCAATCCAAAGCTAAACAAGAGGCTAACAAAAATAGAGTGACTGTCTTTCCTTTAAACCCAGTGATTTTATATGGCTTTCTGCCACCAACCTAAAATTATGGTGGCCCTCTTAAGAAGCTGGATGCTAGGTTCATTGGCCCATGCCCTATTCAAAGCATCATTAATCCTTTGGCTTTCAAAATCAAATTCAGACTCTCTTAGGGTCCAATCCGGTGCTCATGTGTCATACCTAAAGCCAGTATCTCTGAACCAGTTTCCTGGAAGGTCATGTCCACCTCCTACTTTCATCTTGGTGAATGGCAATGAGAAAATTTGAGGTGGATATGGTTGTGGCTGAACCACTGGGTACCTTCTGTTCCTTATCAAATGGAATAGCAAAAGAAAAGGTTTGGCACGAAGGAAAGGCCTTTCATCATTTTCACCCTGAGAAACACGTCCCTAGGGATATCTGGAGGTTGCCCTTAAGAGGGGTCAATGTTACAGTACTTTGAGGGTCTGCCTCTGTACATCCATGTTATCCTGTAAGTGTGCAATGCATTGCACGTGTGCCAGATCATGGCCTTTTATCTAGGGCCAGATGTGCATGTAAGAATGTTTATGGTGCACCGAGGTATGTGCCTGTTGACACGTGTGCAATAATATGCATTACGCAGGACATATACAGGGCCAAGAAGGATATTTGTACTCTCTCCCTTATATGGTGACTAATGCTGTGACTTTTTGCCAGCTACCTGAGATTGCTGATTTCTGCTTTGCCTGTTACTGACTTTGCCTTTGTCTCCTGTCTCATTGCCGATTCAGCTTGATCCTGGTTACTCTTTCTGGCTGCCCAACATGACCTCTGCCTGGTCACTGCCTACTCTTACCTGCTGTCTGCATCGACCCCTGTCTGGACACTGCCTGTCTCAACCTCTGCCTGAACACTGACCTTTCGTATTGCTGTTATCCTGTCTCTACATTGTAGCCACCCTATTCCTGCTATCTCTTGGAGGGGCTGTCCTGCAGGCCACAACCTGGTGGCATCTTGCAACAAAGCAGCCCAGTGGCCATTAGGGTTATTAGCCCATCACTCCTTGCAGGGTGCTCTGGTAAAGACTAAGGTGCCACTCAGAATTTGCATGTCGGGTGAACCTACATCACCTGCCGGAGGATTGAAGCTGTAATACCACCCTTAGATATAAATTTGCAGTCTTATGAAATGTGATTTAAAGGTGAACTTTAGTTTGTCAATAAATTATTGTCCATATTGTTACTGAAATTTTTTTTGAAACATTTTCCTCATAACACTCACTATTTAAAACTGTATGTATGCATGTATGTATTGCCAGTGCCTGGATAATCCTTTATGTCTAATATGTTTAAACAGATACATTTCAGAGGCTGCATTTTATGCTTTTAGCAGTGTTAAGTAAACATTGTTTTTTGAGGCAAATACTGACAACGTTATTTATCTTCTTGCAGTTATCTATGTGTTAATTGGTTATCATAATATTATACATTCATTTTAGTTATGGAAGACTGCGCTCTGCTTTCTCCTAGGTATACTTTTTATGGTTCCACGCTAAAGATGTCATACAGTCCTTTAAAACTCTTGAAAGGTAATGATCACTTGGTTTTAATTATTTGTAAAAGAAAACTATAATTGTTTTTCAGTCAGTATTTTGATCCTTGATATCTATGATTGAAACTGTCTAAGAGAGCTGTCTAAAATTAGGGAGGGGGAGAGAGGTCATTGCTCTGATGCAATTATCTATGTGAAATTTTCAGCTAGAGCTATTGAGCTCCACTTAGGGCCGGACTGGGACTAAAAATAGGCCTGGGCATTTTAGACTGAGCAGCCCAATCACGTGACCACCAACAGGCCCCACCCCTCACAATTTCTGAATTGAGAAAGCTGGTTGGATGGCCAGTGAAACGTCTTCAAGAAAAATACAGAAAGTCCAGTTGCCTTGACTTATTTTTTACAGATATACCATGTGACTTGGATGAATGAACCTTCACAGACATATTACTATAGAGAATCGGATCTCACTGGCCCTCCAACCCCTGCAAATCCCCCCTGGGACCCGGTTGATGATTTTTACAGATCCTGCACAGCCCCCCTGAGACCCTGCAGTCTCAGGGGGCTGTGCAGGATCGTGGTTGGCTCTGCCCACCATAGACCTTGCAGAGCTCACCACAGATCCTGCAAAGCCCCCTTGAGACCAAGCATAGCCCCCCACAGATCCTGCAGAGACTGTGCAGGATCTCAGGGGGGCTCTGCAGGATCTGTGGTGGGCTTTGCAGACTGCAGAGCCCCCTCAGATCCTGCAGAGCCCACCAAAGGGTATTGCACAGCACACCTGAGACTCTTTGGTGGGCTGTGCCGAATCTATGCTGGGCTCTGCCAGCACAGTCCTCTTACCTTGCACGGCCTGACCTTTTTGGAACGCGGCCTCCTTGTCATCTTCACTGCCCGACAGGAGCTTCGGCGACGCCTCCCGCCTCCTCTGTCAGGGTCTCTGCCTCTTCCGTGTCTCCGCCTCTTCCGTCTCGGGGGCACTCAACACATTTTTTTCTCTCATGGGGTCTGGTTGCCACATTTCATACTTTAAAATAAAATGTAACTATATCCAGTTTAAGTAGTACAGACACTCATACCTTGTTCTTGCAGTCTTCTCTTCCTTAGCAGGGGTGAGGGGTGGCGATTTGCATATGAATGAGCCGTTATATTTACATATGAATGGGTCACGGCTTATTGATATGCAAATTACCGCGGCCCATTCATATGTTAATATCTCGGCCGGTACCGGGACAGTGCAGGCTGCAGGAACAGCACCAGCAAGCTCCGGAAAGAGCAAAGAGTAGAGAGAGCTGGGTGAGGAGGTGTTTTTCTGGCCTCCCCCACCAGCGCCCTCTAGTGTCTATTGTGTGGTAGTGCCGGCTCTGCTCGCTACCAAACAGTAGACACTGCTCTGCACAGAGCCGGCCACAATCAGGTTGATTGTGTTCGGCCCAGCCAAACCGGGCACTTTAGTGCCCGGTTTGCCCTATGGCCAGTCCGGCCCTGGCTCCACTTGTTGGTTGAAAAAACAAAATACTTGTATTTATATTTGTATTGTATTTATATATTTGTATACTTGTATTTATATATACACATTTGGCATAAAATATTTATAAAACATAATTTTACACTGACCTTTCTGCAGCACTTGTGGTGGCTGCTGATAAGTTTAAGGTTTTTGTAGGTGGCAAAAATCTCTTGTAATAAAATTAGTTAGAGCTTTCACCCAACTTAGTATAATCATCAACAAAGCATATACAGTTCAGGGGTCAGGCATATAATGCACAACAGAGTGTATACAGTGTACAACATAGTGAGTGCAGTGCAAAGGTCAAGAGTGTATCAACAAAGCTACAACATAGCATTTACAGTGCATGGGTCAGGAATATAATGTACAACATAGCGTATATGGTGCGGGGGGTCAGCATTTTAGCATACAAACATATCAGGATAAACAACACAGGACTATGTAAGACACAGTACTATGTACAGAGTGCAGTGGTCAGTAATATTGTGTCCCCTGACCACTACTTTAGCCCCGCAGATGTCCCCCAGTGCTCCAGTGTGTGGTAGGTGTGGATAGAGTGGGTAAACAGTGTGGGTAAGCAGCTTATCATCTCTTTCCTTCTCACCAGCTCTTTTATTGCAGCTTCTTAGTGCTGCTTCAGCGATAAGACCAAGATACAGCTCCATCTGCTTAGGTGATTGCTTTTATCAGTCTTATTTTGCTTTTGAAAGGATTCTTTTTTGCAACAAACATAGACAGATATGACCCCCCTCAGCTCAACAGCTTGATCTAAATGGCCTTTGTTTAAAACAATATGCTTTTTCATGTTTAAATATTTTGCTGGCACTGTGATCCTTCACATCTACAGTATGTGGGAGCAGGAAAGGCATATCTCATCAGCAGTTCTACTAGACTGCAGTCTGTCCATGTTGAATACTCGGAAGCCCCTTTTAAAAATTGTTTGATATGGCTACAACTCGCTGTATACTGAGACCGCCGCAGCCGGGAAGGATCCCAAAATTACTGTGGAGATCCACCCAGCTACGTGATTGACAGCTGGCTCTGCCTATCTAGAGGCTGAGCCAGCTGTACCCGCCCCCTCCCGCGTTTGTTCCTCCAGTCAGCGCTGGAGGATCGGAGGGGGGTATCCCTGCAGGGAGCCGTGAGTGACAGTCACGGCTCTCTGCAGGGACAGGATCGAGAAGTGAGCGAGCGACAGTATGTGTTCTCTCACTTCCCGATCTATTGAGCCGACGTTTGACACTTTCATTGTCACACATCGGCTCGAACTATGAGGTTGAGTGAAAATCACTCACCTCATAGTTCTTCTTTAATAAACATTTTGTTTATTTGTGTATCACTCGGCTGTAGATCCTCAAATCATCTCTGAGTTCATGTTGACACTGTCCTTTCTTCTGGAGGGTGGCTACTTTTGTTTCCCATGGCCCCTGTGTGTGTTGTAAAGTAGCCACCAGTCCAAGCTTGCTCACGTGATGGACTACAATCTTAATACAAATTAGTAAACTAAACATGAGATTGTAGTCCATCACAGGAGCGAGCTTGGATTGGTGGCTACTTTATAACACATGCTGGCACCATAGGGAACAAAAGTAGACACTCTACAGAAGGAAGGACAGTGTCAGCACCAATTCAGAGATGATTTGAGGATCTACAGCTGAGTGATACACAAATAAGGTACATTAATGTTAATAGTTAGGGTACTTGAATGTATTTTTAAAATTTAACTCCTGAGTTTAGTGTCAATTTAACTTCGGCAGATCTTGGTGCCACAGACTCAGGTAGTTATCTACGTATGGCTAGGCATAGGGTCTATCTAGGGTCTATACACTATCATATTCCTGTTACCAAAAAATTAAATGTTACAAAGACCTATCAGTGTTTTACACAGCATACATGCAAGAAAATACACATATTCATAAATGACTATGATGCCATACACAAGTATTCTTGTTTGGTTAGGATCCATAGCTGGTTCATATGTCTGTGAAGGTTCTCATTCATCCAGGTCATGGTATATCTGTAAAAAACAGTCAAGTACGCATCCTAGACACCGAAGAGGCCATTTATGTGAAAATGGAGAAGCCAAGCTTGAATAGAGAAGGGGTTAACACCTCTCTGGGCAGGTTAATAACACCTCCTAGACTCCAATTATGCAAATGCAATCAACACCTGGTTGTGACTAACAGATTATGTGGATTGGAGCGACATTCACCATATTTATTCCCACATAATTTTTGTATGAGTCATTTAGAATTGAGAAAACTGGTCGGGTGTCCAGTGAAACGTCTTCAAGAAAAATACAGCAAGTTGCCTTGACTTATTTTGTACAGACATAGCTGGTTCAGTAAAAAAATATATTTTCTATAATCATCTGTGACTCATTCATTGCAAAGACGTGGACACGAATTGTAGCAACTATTATTAACACAAAGGATTTTATTATCATTACTTTTCGGACAATTTAACACAGGCAGATTAAATAATAATCCTAAAAACTGGTTTGGTAACAATATTATTCCACAAACAAAGCCTAGAACATACATAGTAGATAAGGGTTTTTGAAGTAAATCGTGTGCTGTTTAAGACACACAGTACTGTAAGGGGTGATTTGCAAAGGGTAAGCACACCAAATTTGAGTACAGAAATTGCCCTTAGCAACCAGATAAGTTATTTTAAAAGAAGCAAATACATTGTGGTAGCAGCTTCCTTTAGAAACAGTTTTCTTTTTAACTTACCAGAATGGAGGATGGAGGGTCCCAGGAGATTCATCCATTGCAGTTCCCAAGAGATATAAAAAGCCAGAAGGTCATCACCTGTAACTAATATTTCACTTTTGGGTGGACTGCTGAATGGTCCTCTTATTTCGTGACAGCCAAACCTTCTTGACAGCCAAACCTTCAATCTGGCTACTTTCTATAGATTGCCTGTGCATTTGAGCCCCTATGTTGTAGCACAGTAGCAAGTCTGGTCTTGGCTATGTACAATTTGTCCCCAAGGCAATTGAGCCTTTTTTTTTCCATTTTAAATTGTTTTTGTTCTTCTGTTAGTGTAGTTTAAACCTCAATGTTATAAGATCTGTTTTGTTAACGAGCACAAAAGTAAAGTTTGGTTATAGAAACATATTTTAAGCGTGTTTCAGCAGCCTCTGGATACCTCTGCGCTGCTTCCCTGCATTTACGCATTCAGCACCTCATTGTTCTATGTTTCCTGTTACCATCGCACATGTGTGCCCTGTCATTCACAAATCCTATTGGTCCGCCTGTGTAGCCCCATTGCTCATGCGTGTCCAGCCGTTCACACATGTTATTGGTCTTCCTGTGCTAGCCCCATTAGTCCCATTGCGCATGTGTGCCCTGCCATTCAAAATATCATTGTTCTGCCTGATCTGGCTGCATTGTGCAAGTGTGCCCTACCCCTGATAAACTTTTGGGCTGCTTCTGCTAGCATCATTGTACATGCATGTTCTGCAGTATAATTCTGTGGTAAAATGTGCATGAAATGTGCATGAAAGGGTGGCTCTATAGGACCCTCCATAGTAATGAAGCCACTCAAAATGTGGAAGGTTGGGGCTTCAAACTTAAACCCGCACTTAGGGTAAAAGTGGAAGAAGGGAAACCTTGGGAAGAAGATCAAGCAGCAGACAATGTAAGTGCTGTGGACAACTATTTTGTATTTTAATTTTAGGGTTAGTAACAGTTTAAGGTGGTTCCTAATATGTCAGCAATAAACAGACACAGAATAAAAAATATAGTACTAATAAGTATGTATAAATACAATTTTCTTTATTGGTCAGGGAAGAAAAGCACAGACTTTACTGATTATTTGGTTTTGGGTTTGTAAGTTGTCTTTGTTGGTTATTCTTCTTTTAGGTTTGGTTTGATCCATGCTGTGTTTACGAACCTTCTTCTCTGGGCTAATGGCATACTAACAGAATCAAAGCACCAACTGAATGAGCACAAGGAAAGGCTCATTACTCTTGGCTTTTCCAACATTACAATGGGTAAGAATAGCACTTATTAAAATCATCACCTGTACAGAAAAATATTTAGTGCTGAATCAGTAGGCATAATGTAGCTGCTGCTTATTCCATTTAAAAGGTAGTTTTGGTATGACTTAGATTCTCCTAGGTAGGTTTCCACTAAAGACATGGCCCTCTGGGAGGCAGCCCTGGGGCAACTCAGAGAACATTGAAAGGATTCTGTCAGTCAAATAGTCTGAAAATGACTTGAAGTTCACCAGGAAGGGATTGAGTCCATCCAGTAGAGACCCATTCACACTGAGCGACATGAAAATCGCGCGATTTTGAGCGATATTGCGCGACGAGCGATATTGAGCGACTTTTTCCTATTGGGCTGTATGCAATCAGGAGCAATATCGCTTGAAATCGCTCGAAAAAAGGGTCATGTAGGAGCAACAAGTCTTTACTGATTATTTGGTTTTGGGTTTGTAAGTTGTCTTTGTTGGTTATTCTTCTTTTAGGTTTGGTTTGATCCATGCTGTGTTTACGAACCTTCTTCTCTGGGCTAATGGCATACTAACAGAATCAAAGCACCAACTGAATGAGCACAAGGAAAGGCTCATTACTCTTGGCTTTTCCAACATTACAATGGGTAAGAATAGCACTTATTAAAATCATCACCTGTACAGAAAAATATTTAGTGCTGAATCAGTAGGCATAATGTAGCTGCTGCTTATTCCATTTAAAAGGTAGTTTTGGTATGACTTAGATTCTCCTAGGTAGGTTTCCACTAAAGACATGGCCCTCTGGGAGGCAGCCCTGGGGCAACTCAGAGAACATTGAAAGGATTCTGTCAGTCAAATAGTCTGAAAATGACTTGAAGTTCACCAGGAAGGGATTGAGTCCATCCAGTAGAGACCCATTCACACTGAGCGACATGAAAATCGCGCGATTTTGAGCGATATTGCGCGACGAGCGATATTGAGCGACTTTTTCCTATTGGGCTGTATGCAATCAGGAGCAATATCGCTTGAAATCGCTCGAAAAAAGGGTCATGTAGGAGCAACAAGCTACCAGCGACGAGCTACAAGCAATATTGAGCGATATTGAGTGACGAGATGTGAACAGCTCCATTGAAATGGATTGGAGAAGCTACATAGAGCGATATCGCTGCAAAAATCGCTCGATAAATCGCTCAGTGTGAATGGGGCCTAAAGGGAAGCCTAAGTTTGATAGCAGGCCTTGCATCCCAACACACTTGAATGATCAGAAATGTAATCGTATGCTACAAACTCAGCTATTTTTATCAATGTTTTGATAAAAATGTTGATCCAAAATGTTTTGAAGAATTAAATCACCTAACAGTTTCTTATGTTTCGTAGGGAGTTTGAAGCTCTGCAGACGCCTACCCATTGCTATAGGTGTCTACTCTCCCTGTTGGATTTTTTTAATTCTGGAAAATGCAACAGGAGGGGTGGAAACACCCAGTAGACATGATACTCCAAGATAGGAGAGATCTATGGTAAAAACTTCTTGATGCCAGTGCAGGGTCACCAGTGTGTATAAGAAACAACTAACAGGGTTAGTCACAAAAGGCTGAAGAGTTTGGAGAAGGCAGTAGAAGTGAGCAATCTAGGCAAAAATAGCTGATTTGGAAAAATTCTCCAATTCAGCTCACTTTCCAGTTTTGCTACGTTGTCCTAGATTGTTCAAGTCCCCTGTCTTCTCCAACCTCTTCACCCTTTTGTGAATAATCCTGTAAGTGATTCAATTCACCATCTCAACCTTTAAGAAACGCATCATTTTTGAGAGAACCTTTACAAATTAATTCCAAATCTTGTTTGGGCACATATACCCTTCTGTGGGTTCCATTTCCTTTTCTTGGAAATCACAGTAACATTGAAACATTCAAGAAGGTGCCATTGACGTCTGTAATAATTGCAACAAGCATTAACACAATGACTAGGTCACAGCATTCTATACTTTTTTTTCCAGCACCTTATTGAAGGGGACCTGGGTTGAGGGAAAATCTAGGCTGCCATTGCTCACCTTTCCTTCTAAAAAGCTAAGTGCCTGACATCCATGCTGAGCCAATGGTTTCAGTACTTTTTACAGACCTGATCAAAGAATGTACCTTGCTTTGTGCAAATATGAACAATCTGGGTATTTATTGCAGAGGTCAAAGATGCTTTGTTGCTGATTTATTTATACTACACAAAATTTTGCTTCATGCTAGGAATTAGCCATTTCCCATTCACATGAAACAACAGGACAGAAGTCTCATCCTGTCTATACTCTGATATACTTTTATATCCATTTGCCTTATGTATCAACATGTCTCAGCATGGCTAACTTGATAATTCTGTCCTGAAATTTTGGAAGTTACTTGGTTGCCATAAAATAGCCTTTCTTGATAAGTACATGTTGATGAATATAAACAGCAAAATCACTTTTGGGGCTTAGATTACATTTTTTTTTTGATTTACAGATCACCATACACCAGAATGCAACTGCACATCAAACGTGTGTTCCATATTTTCACAAGGAATATACTACTTATATCCATTCACTATTGAGTATCATATATTAGCCTCTACAATGTTGTATGTCCTATGGAAGAATATTGGGCGCCATGTAAAACACCAACAGCAGCAGAAGATTCACTTCAAGTTCCATGGTATAACAGCCGGCACCATACTGGGGCTGATTGTCCTTACAACTACCATCGCTGTCCTGGTTGTGTATCTCATCCAGATTGGACGTTCAAAGAGCAAAAGTGAACTGGCCCTAACCATGTTTTATTTATTTGCCATTACAGTATTGACACTCATGTGTACATCTGGGATTATTGGACTTATCATATACAGACTGGAGAATAAGTCATTAGATAACACTGAAAGCCCAGCCAAGAAGTTGGACTCAGATCTTCTGGTTGGTTCAGCTTGTGGGTCTTGGTTAATCTCATGGGGATCTATCTTGGCTATTATTTGTGCAGAGACCCGCCCTGAATACTCATGGTACAACTTACCTTATTCCATCCTGGTAATTATTGAAAAATACATACAGAACCTTTTCATCATTGAGTGTATACACAGGAAAGAAGAAGAACCGATAGATGGTCGAACTCTTGAAAAAATATTTTCCATGTCCAGCAGAAGTACTTTGTCCCTGACACCTTCATATGAAGTTTTCAATGAGTCAGTCACTATCTGTAGCAAGGAATTTCCTTACATGTCCAATTCCGAACTGTCTTTAGGAGAAGCCTCAGCAGAGGACAAAAAGAGTCAAGAAAACAATAATTCCATTAGACTTTCTCCATCAGCTATTGCTTTACAGGCAGCAAGATCAGAGAAACTTAACAAAAAAAGAAGAGTCCTTAAGAATATTGCAGCATTTCTCTTCCTTTGTAATATTTCGGTAAGATAGTTTTATATATTATTACTTAACTTGTTTGCAGCACATGCTGCGTACATATACATTATGCCTTCTTACATACGCTATATATAGGGACTCAATGGGGGAAGGAGGGTCATTAGAAAACAATCTGAGAGTTAAGAAACAATCTTAATGAGATTTCTTTTGTCCACAAGACATTCAGTTGTCCAGTGAGATCAAAGGTCTATGAGCACTGCAGAGCCTGTGGCCTCTCTACTGAGGCATAGGATATCAGCACTAGATTTAGCCCCATGAAAAGCCTTCAAAGAGTGTGTATTGAGGTCTGTGTTAGTATTAAAATGTGATGAATAAGCTTTGTTTTAGTCCATTTTTTAGGCCAAGATCACACATGCCAATTTGTGGCAGCTGCAGAATTATTATTATTATTATTACGATTATTATTATTATACAGGATTTACTGTATATAGTGCCAACAGATTGTGCAGCATGCAACTCTCCTTAGCTTTTTAGTTGCTAAAAAAATAAAAATAAAATTGCATTCAATTAAATTTCCAAGCATATTGTAGCTCAATCGCAGAGCAATTGGCTTTTTTTTTACATGCTATTTATTTTTATTGAATAACAAAATGTCATGAAGTGGAAAAGAGCTTGCACTCGTAGGAATCGTCGCAATGGCGTGTGTCCATTGAAAAATTGTTAGGCCTTTTCAATAGAGAAACACCATTAAGAAGACTTCTACGAGTGCCAGCTCCCCTCTCTGTTCAAAAGTTTTTATTGCAATTGACTTTTTTGTATTATTTGGAGATAACTACACACTCACCAGTTTCAGTAACTGCTTATTGTTATCCAATGCAGCCACTAATGTTCCTGGCACACCAGCAATTTGCAAATGTGTAAATCATCATTTTAGTCAGGTATAGCAGTAAATGTGTGGCCAGCTACAAATTGCCTGAAAAAACAAGCAGATACATTTTCGAGCTGCTACAAATGTATGCAACTTTGTTAATGTGATCCAGCGCTTAGGGATCATGCACATGGGCACAAATACAGGCGTATTGGCATGTGTATCTGTACGCCTGCATTTGCAGTGCCGAGGATACCCAGCTGCTGTGTTTTTCTGCTCATGAGACAGTATGAACAGAAAACACTGTACTCGAGTTACGCGTATAATTGCTGGTAACAGACTTTACACTCACGTAGGTCTCCTGAATTCATGAATGTGGACGTTTTCTGCCCATACAGTCCTATAGACCAGGGGTAGTGAATCACAGTACATGGTGTGTGCCAACAGGGAGGAACAGAGTTAAACAGTGCCTATTTAGGTGACCCAGGGTCTATGGATTAAACTTATGCTTAAGTGGTTTGTGACTTGGTATCATTAAGGTTTCTCAGGATGTCTGGAGATATGGATTTTGGTTATTTCACAGGTTACACAGAAATTGTGGCATAAACCCTTTTGCTGCCATGGTTTGTCCATTTTAAACCTTAAATGGCCATACTACTTTAACAATTTTTCACCTGTGAACTTGAAAGTTTGAGATCAATCCTGCCAACCATATATTTCCTAAATGCACATAAACCTATAGAATTAAACCTTGGCACTGTTAGGTTTGTGCTTCCTTAGATATTTCCATATTTATTTAAAATAAAAATACACTAAAATTGTTATTCACACACACAAATGTGTCAGTTTGAACATTCCTACTATGTACAATACCTACAACTGGATCAAGTTAATACATAAAAAAAAGTCTACATGTAAAATTGTGAATTAAAAATGAAAGGGTCACATGAAATGCGGTTACTACTTCATCTGTTGAGTGTCTTACTAAAATATTACCCATAAAATGATTACTGAGCTCTAATGTGTGTAAGGATGCCAAACATGTGTGGTCTAACAAGGGTCCTAGGTACATTATGTCTGTGTCTTGGTGCATACATGTTTGTTATGTGTTTTTATACGGTTTTTAATATTTTATTTTACTTATTTATTTTCTTTTTTCGGAATTACCTTCACAAGGGTGCTGAAAAGGGGTCCAATGTCTTCCTATGTGCTGCAGACAGGTATCAAGGATACAGGATCCCCAGATCTCTTTTCCACAGGCATCCAGCACCTTACTGAGTGTGAACCCAGAATTATTCCAGACTGAGCACTTCCATGTTCATTTATGGCCAAAAAAAGATTGGAGATCATAGTTATGTTCACTGATCTTCCCACTCGCCACCCAGAATGTAATTGTAAAAAACAGGTAATACAGTGCAGCAATATAAGGAAAGGTTGTGCTGGCACTGGAGGCCAATATTCAAGTGGGAGGATGGACGTTTTGTAAGTTTGTAGTGATTAGGTGCCACCTGGACCCCTTCCACAGAAAGCTGGTGTACTTTTCCTTTGACATTGTTTAAACCCTTTGAAATCCATGATGTTGGGTACAGCTATAATGTACTTTAATACACACAAAGGGAAAGTAGGGCAATGTCAAAGTACTGTCATGGGGGACATGTAACAATTCCACAAATATTTTTTAAATACTGTACAGCGGGGAGAGAATCATTTATTTATGTGGTCTAGATATTGAAAATACATAAATCCTTTAAATAACATGCTAGGGGGGTACGTTAATGCTGTGTTACTGAAAATAACAATTTATTTTCTTTTACAACTAGCATGGCTTGCATACAGCAGCAGCTCCCCAATATGATTCATTGACCAATAGTTCACTAGGGCTGTCCCTGTTCTCACTGCCCTGCCTCAGGCCAATTTTTATTAAAATATAGCAGTGTAAAATTGGCCAGCAGCATGACAATTTTAATGAGGTAGAGTTACCAGGAGCTGGGCAGGACACCAGTCAGAACGTCCTACTCAGCACTTGGCAACTAGTTATGTCAGTGAACTGGGCGGGGTGCTGTCCAGAGTTTCCTAGGTTGCCAGAAAGGCCAGAGCCTCCCGTGACCCATTGAGATGCTGCCTCATTATAGGGACATCCCTGAGCACAGGTTGTGGTTTTACAGAAATCATCTGAGCCTGCTGGCCTCACTTTAAAGGTCATTCAGTGCATTATGGTTTTAAAAATTTCTCCTGGGCGAATATGCACATACATTTTCTAGGCCCAAAAATCTTAAACCCACAGGATTCGCCACAAACCCATGCTAGCAGTGAACCCAAATATCATCCTCAACTGCACTGAATGCTCATCTCTTGAGGCTTAAAGTATCTCCATGTGTCAATAAAATTGAATACAGTACCATTACAGAAAACAGCTTGTGGGCCCTATGTCTTCCTTGAGTATATACAGAACATACGTTTTAGAAAAAACCTATAGTGAGAGAACCATGTGGGCTAACCTCATTCTAAACATTCCAGTTTTTTGGCTGTCTCCACAGCTGGTTAAGCCAGACATTTTGATCTGGATATACTTGTCAGTTATCAGAAATCATTGAAGACACTGGATCAACATGATAACAAGGCAACTGGCATTTTCAAAATGAGAATATTTCCCTCACCGGCATTAGATTCAGACATTGAGACAGAGGCAGACCAGTTAGAGGTAGAGCTAGTTAATTCATCTTTACTATGGCATATTCTACTTTTCTCCAAAGTATTATTATGACTAATATTATCAATAATAATAACAACTTTATTTGCAATGTAATACCAATTTTGGTAAAATTGTTACTTAAATAAAGGAAATAAAAGACTAAAGGGAAACATTTAAGTCTATATAAGATCACTTGGCTTGTAGCAGCCATTCTACATAGTAGCTCCAGGGATGGCAATTCACAATTATGTCACCCTAGAACTAGTGCACAGTTGAAGTGATGGAGAAGACCAGCGTTCATCAAAGCTTTGTTGCAGAGGTATTTCGATTTAGGATAGATTCCTTGTGGTATACTGATTACATTTAATGTTACAAGAGTCTACGTTCTACTTACTACAATTAATTAATTAGTTTTTGCCTTGTGTGTTATAGCTCTGGATCCCACCTGCCTTTGGTTGCCGTCCTCAGTATGACAATGGCTTGGAGGAAGTCGTGTTTGGTTTTGAACCTTGGATAACAGTAGTTAACCTTGCCATGCCCTTCTCTATCTTTTACCGAATGCATTCAGCCTCTTCATTATTTGAAGTATATTGTAAAACATAGGACATGCAGCACATGGAAAGGACAGCTTAACCAGTCACAGACCTTGTGATTCCTTGTGGGTGGTGCTCGTCTACGCTTGGGACTTTTTATGGGACTGATAATGACTTTCCTGGAAGCATAAAGCCACATGAAAATCAATTATTTTGCACAACATTTTTAAACCAGCATTGTGTTATATACAGTATAATGTGTAGATGATAGTGGTGCTCCTAAGATTTACTTCTTGTTTCTGTCTACTTGCTTTTATGGAGAAACAACAACAAGGGCATTCAAACTGGAGCGCACTGACATTAAAGTGCATTTGTCACACAATTGTAGGGAAATTTTATGGCACAGTCAAATAATTCAGAGATTACAACTTATAAATTAATTAGTATTAAGTGATTTTTCTTTATAATAAGTGCAAATTATTCTATATATTACCATTGCAGTGCTCCACAGACCAATCAAATGCCAACTGTTATATTTCAGGGCAGTTTTAAATATAGCTGGTGGTTTTGGAGCAACACTAACACTCCTGACTCACTCATTTAAAAGTGAACCAAGGTCCTCCTCATACCACAGTGATGTCCCTACTGATTTTTTCTTTTGAGTTAGAAGAAGTGTCTGCTGATCTTTATAAAAGTATATGAGAAACAAAAAATGTGCTGGTGTGACAAGTTCCTTGTCCCCCATTTCTAGATTAGCAACACACTGTATCAGAAAGCTTTTTGGCCCCCATCCTTTAAAACCCCATCCTGTACACTAGTGTCCCTGGAAATGCCCCAATACCCCTGTTTTCCAGTCAACTTTTCATTTAATAGTGTAAGGTCTCTGGGAATATCTGTATCTCCTATCCATGAATTAACAATAGCCCTGGAAAGTCAGTTGGCCCCCAATACCTAGCTTAGCAATAGGATGTCTCTGTAAATATCACTCTCCCACAACCCTTTGAAGGTATAACCTTTCTTGGACTACTGCTTCCTAAGAAAGAAAAGGTAGTGCAGTGCAATTATATAAAGAGTACAGCAAACTAATTCCCCAGAAATCTAAATTCTTAGCTGATTTGACTCCAATTTTCTAAATTTGATAAATTTGTTGTGGGCTTTCACCCTTTACACATCTGTATTGCATTTTTTATTATTTATTGACTAAAAGTGGCCACACACCTTACAACCATCGCAAGACTTTTGTCTTACGATGGTTGTAAGGTAATTTAAAAAACGTACGATCTGCCCATCTTAGACAGGCAGATCGTACTTGCGATCATCGCAAGCCCACCCCGCTGAGGGGCGGGCTTCCGATGACTGCAATGCTGAACGGGCAGTATGCGCTTGCGTGCCATTTGTCTTACGAGCAGGCCACAAACCCACCGACAATCGTATGATACTCGGCGGGTTTTCGAGCCTGCGTACAGTAGAAACGGTCGCTCGCCTTCCATAGATCGGCCGATTATCGTACAATCGCGGGATTTCCCGCGATTATCGTACTATAATCGGCAGGTGTATGGGCACCTTTAGTCTTAAAGTGTAACTATGGGCCAAATAAAAAAAATGACATATACTGTATGGTACAGTCTTTCTCTAGCATTACACAACAGCTTTTGTTCATTTCGGTCCTCCCTTTCATCAACTGTTGATCCTGCCAGTAGAGCCATAATTTTTTCATTTCCTGTAATAGGGTGACAATGCTGTTTGTTCTGCAGTGAAATCACACAGCAGAGTTGTTATCCTGTGGAAAAGGGTAGTCCTATATAGATCTGTGGTTTTAAGTGGAGTTTAAAGGGACATAGTGAAAAATTATTGGATTTGCTGGCAGTCTAAACAGGTAGGAAAACTTTGTTATTAAAGAAAACAAAATCTGCTGTGTTCATGCTTTTTACAGACTACAACATATATGTCAAATTTAATTATGCCCATAGTTACATTTTTTAATGACTAAAGCTAGATCTGCAGGAGATGCTATAGCATGTGCAGGCCAGTGATTTGGTGCCTTTAGTGACATCTATGTCAGTTGTTCCACCTAATGGCAGGCACATGTGTTTAAAAAACACCATATTTGCTCAGGGCATGCACCAGCTGACTAACAGCAGAAATAACTGGACACAAAATTGCATTCTAGAATTGAACAGTTCCTCACTACACCATCTATACACCACTTTTGCAGTACAGCCAATCTTCAATATGACAGTGATTAGTCACATCACAATGAGTAATGAACCAACCCTATCCCCTCCCACCAGCTCTCTTTATACCCAACATATCCAAGGAGAGAGATCTGGTGGCAATATTTAAGAATGTACTTTTGTATTAGTGATATATTGCATAATAACCAGAAATCCTGTTTCCTATACAGTTTATGTACAGATTCAATGAGTTTCAAGGTGTCTTATAGAGTTTTGATGGTGCCTCTTCTAATTCCTTCATATTTGCAATATTTTCAGGCCTTTGTTATAACCCTAACGCCTACAATAGTGCACCACAACCCCAATAAATATGATATATGTTATTTTCTTCTTAATCAGACCACAAGCTTTTATTTTGTGAAGATTATTAAAGCTCTGGGAGATAAATTGCAATGCTTTGGGAAGAGATACTGGGCTTGATTTACTAAAGGCAAATAGGCTTTACACAAAATAATTTTCCATATCTTAGTGAATGTGGGGACAATTAACTTTACAAAGAATACCCAATCACATGCAAAGAAGGTCGGTGCAAGGATTTTTGCCTACACAGGTGAAAGAGCACTGTGCTAGAACTCATGTGACAGCTGAGAGGAAGGGCTGCGAGTGCAGCTCTCCTCTCACTGTCGACTCGACCCGGTGGTGCAAGGTAGCCCATGGGGGGGG
>NW_017307402.1:128927-163019 GCF_000935625.1 Nanorana parkeri | reverse complement strand
CCGCCCCCCCAACCCCTCCCCTGACCTGCCCCCCTTGACCTGCCTATATGGTAGCGCAGTGCCTGCATGCAAAAAGAATAAAAATGTACCAGTATTTTTGCTTGTGAATATTTGGAAGATGGAAGTCAACTGAACTTCACTTTATTCACTAAGCTAAGGGAACATTCCCTTGCAAAGTGAACAGCCCTTTTCTCATTAGTAAATCAACTCAACTGAGTGTATAAAACAATAGAGTTTAGCATATCTTGGAGCTCTAAAACATCTTTACATTTTTTCAGAAATTAATCTTACAAAACATTTGCAGACACATGGGACTGCAGGTGACATATGCTTATACTAACAATAATACTTTAAATAAATAAAACACATACGCTATGTTAGTTAGTTTGGCAATATTGGCCACGGCATTTTATTGGTATAAATAATCTGTTTTTTTAAAATATTTATTAACCAAAACTTGAATCAACCAACCATTAAACCGTTATATACAACCAATTGCCCAGTTATTGAAACTCGAGCAATACATCACTTAAGGGTATAGTCCCCCTCATATGAGGTGACAAACCACATAAACACCGCGACTAGGGAGGGGGGGGGCTTGTTGAACTGGGATCCAGACTGACGACTTCTTGGAGCACCTCCTTATATAGGGTAACTGTAGAATCTTCTAGAAGTCCTCGCGGCGATGTTTTCCCGCCGGAAAAACATATTTTCCCGCCGAAAAATCGTCCGTTAAATTTTCTTAAAGGGGCAGTAAACTGAAATAGAAAAACATAGAGAAAAACACACAAAAATACCAATAACAGTCCCCACATTCCCATGAAAATGGGCCTCTAATGGATGCCATTATTACATGGGACTGCAGGTGACATATGCTTATACTAACAATAATACTTTAAATAAATAAAACACATACGCTATGTTAGTTAGTTTGGCAATATTGGCTGCAGCATTTTATTGGTATAAATAATATGTTTTTTAAAAATATTTATTAACCAAAACTTGAATCAATCAACCATTAAAACGTTATATCCAACCAATTGCCCAGTTATTGAAACTCAAGCAATACATCACTTAAGGGTATAGTCCCCACCAGCCTGGCATGCACTACCGCAAGCCCAGGCACCACCACCAGCCGCGACCATCTCAATACAACTCTGTAAATTCAAATTGAAAATGTCTAAAGCCACATCTGAGAGATGTATCGCGTCCTATCGATAAAAGCCCTCCAAATCCCTATGCCGAAAAGAAAACCCACCTAAAAGCGGCATACATTTTTCCATTGCTTTGTTCAGGCGCTTACTAATTTTCACAAAAGGGCGGCCTGCCACAGAAGACAACCATACCCATCGTGGTATTATCTTGGAGAAAATAAAGAAAGTGCCGGGCAATGCTTTCTTTAAACTAGATAACTCCCCTTTCATTTTATATAATAAATCTAAAGTTTTGACATGACCTATATCGTTACCCCCCAAATGAATAATAATTATATCCGGAGTAGGCCAGCAATTCAATAAATTTGACAAAACAAGCATTAACTTACACCAATGCAAACCTCTAATCCCCTTCCAGAACACACACTGTCTTTAGGCATATGTCTTTAGGCATACTTAAATTTTCTGAATAACTTCGATGAGCCGCTCGGTTCTGCGCCTAAAAGACAAATGAATGTCCAACGATCCACACTATAGTTCTCCTTCCTGAAATTAAAGAGATAGATTAGGGCGCACATAGATACTAAATTTGTTGGAAGCCCATCGTCCAATTCTCTTAATTACTGATTCATCAAGACCCAATTTTGCGGCTTCAGTAGCCGCCCCAATCCTAAAAGAATGGGATGAAAATTTTAAATCTTCTAAACCTAAACGTGACAAGCATCTTTTAAAAACAGTATTGAATTGGAATATCGTAAGTGGAGGACCGTCTAAATGGATCAAAAAATTTCCATCAACCCGAGGTCTGGATAAAAGGTAAGTATGTACCATAACTACTGGACAAAGAAGAGGATCGCTGCCAGCTCTTAAAGTCAACCAATGACCCAATCCTAATTGATCCGTTTTTGACTTAGCAATCTTTATATGAACAGCAGATTCAACTAATAACACCTCATTAAACAAAAGACCCGACTTACCCCTTTTATTAGGTGCTACTAGCTCCGAAATGCAAAGAGCTGCAAAAAATGCCAAAATAAATGCCGTATTTAACAACAAAGCCTCATAAGCTGAAGGACAGACCCCAGAGCTCGCTCTGCAAAGTATGTTAAGAAGCTCACCTGATATAGGACGCCTAGCGTCAGGATAAAAATTGCCCTTTTTGTAACCTTTCAAAACCCATTAAACCGTAAAATAACTGCAACATGGGGGCAGATTAAATAATCTAAAGAAAAAGGAAATGCCAGATACCGTTTTAGCCAAGTGGCTATAGGAAGGTCTGCATTTAATTATTGAGCAAATAAAAGCTAAAATAGATTCTTCACATGGGGAGATAGAAGACAAACCCATTTCCTCACACAGCAGAGTAATCAGCCCAAGTTTTCGGTGCCACCGAATTGCGGATGGTTCCTGAAATAAGGTCCAAATTAAATTCCATAGATGCCCTGGGCATGGGAAACGCTCCCGATCCACGTCCGGTAGAAGTTCCCAGAACCGCTGCATCTGAAATCGGGACAAAGAGTCCGCCAATACATTCAATTTTCCAGGGATGAAGTTTGCTTTTAACCAGATATTTAATTTAAGGCATAAGAAAACTAGATGTCTCAACAATTTAATTAGGGATGCACAGATACTTTTCGAGTACCAGTGCAGATACTTGGCATTTTCATGAGAACTACCAGGGTTGCAGCGGTTGCAGCTAGGACCTGGCTCTGGCGCTCCACCACTGTCCTGAAATCATTAGTCTGTATTGTTTTAGAAAAACTGTCACATGACAATAAACAAAAATGTATCAGTACTCATACTTGTAAGTACTCGGCAAGTACCAGTACTCGTACTCGCAAAACTGGTATCTGTGCATCCCTTTATTTATATTTATAAAAACAAAATCATACATTAAAACAGAGATGTACAAATCACAGGATCTCCGTGTGCTCCTTACAAATGACAGCTGCCTCCTAATTTTTGAATTTTTCTCTAGTCTAGTCTTGGAGCTCAAAAGTATCGGTACATGCACTCGTACTTGTACCTGGTATCTGTGCAACCCTAAATTTAATTACCAAAGGCGACTTGGAAGACAAACAATTTATAGCAAAAATAACCCCTTTATTATCAGAGTAAAAAAAAAGTCGCTTATTGGAAAAATTAACACCCCATATTTCCAAAGCCACTACCACTGGAAAAAGCTTCACCCAAGAAGGAGGCCACCTATCACAACACCAATGATTGTTCCAAATGGCCCCAAAACCCGTAGAACCAGCGGCGTCTACAAGTTGATCTCCTCTGCCGGGATGAAATCACTCTGCCAAAATGACTTGCCGTTGAAATTGTCCAAAAAATTGTATCAAACCAACAAGTCTTCCTTCAAATCCACACTCAATCTAACATGGGAGAATGGGGACTTAAGCCCTGAAATTGCCAAATAAAATCTTCTCGAAAAAATGCGACCGACTGGCATAATGCGGGAAGCGAAGTTCAGCAAACCCAACAAAGATTGCAGATCTCTCAACAAAACCTTACGCCTTTGCAAAAGTTGTGTAATAAAAGAATGCGTCCTATTAATATTTTCCATAGGTAAACTAAATTCCGATGTATCAATTAGAATAACTAAGAACTGCAATGACACAGTAGGCAAAATTGATTTTTCCTCCGCTAACGGAATCCCAAAATAACTACAAATAGAACTAAAAAGCTTGAACAAATTCATGCATATAGGAGAATCGTGAGGGCCTATAAACAAAAAATCATCTAAATAGTGGACAATGCCATCATAGTCCGCCTCCACCGACACTACCCATTCTAAAAAGGAAGAAAATGTTTCAAAGTAAAAATAAGATAAAGAACAACCCATTGGTAAACACTTATCGAAAAAATAATAGCCCTCGAAATAAAAACCAAAAGAATTGAAAGCAGCTGGGACTATAGGCAGGAGCCTAAATGCTGACTGAATATCGGCTTTCGCCAATAATGCATCACGACCAAATTTTTTAACTTTGGCAATTGCTTCATCAAAAGTAGTATAAGATACAGAACATACAGTTCTATCTATATCTGCATTGAGAGAATCATCTTTAGGATAAGAAAGGTGATGAATTAAACAAAAGGAATTGGGTTCTTTTTTTGGAACTAAACCCAATGGGGAAATGCAGAAATTCTCAAATGGTGGCTTATTAAAAGCACCTGCAAACCAATTCTGAGGATGGGGGCTTGCCCCTGAAACGCGTCAATGTTGGCTGACTGCGGTCGGTGGACGGTGAGACTACTGTGTTACATAGTCGGGGGGATACCATGTTGGGTTAACAGTGTAACATCCCCCTCAGATCGGGCTGTGCAGCGTCGCGGACTCGAGGGCTTCCTAACCCCCCGGTCCGCCGACGTCATCAGGGAACTCCCCCTGCCGCATCATAAGCGCCAGCAATACGGAAGACTGGCGTTCCAATATCCTGATAGGAACGCCAGACGGATACGGGAGACCACCGCAGCACTCGCCACATACCTGGACTCTGGATCGGGCCCCTAGCCCTGCTGAACCCGGATTCCTCCGTGCCTCCTTGCCTCTCACTGCGGAAGCTCCTAACAGCAAGTATCCGCCCTCTAGTTCAACTGACTAGAGAGGCTGTATAACGTCACCTATTTAGACCGAATACTATCTGTCTGCAGTGAGTAGGCGGCCTCTACCGCCACCTGCTGGATCTATCTAAAATTATCCGTTGAATATGATAAGACTGTATTTCTCTAAGTGAACTCTACTGCCACCTGCTGAATCTATCTTGAACTACCTGTTGATACTATAGGACTGTGTTAAACCAAGGATAACAATTTAAGTGATATATGTGACGTAACATACAAACACTGATACACCTTGAGCAATCCCGTTCTCCACCACACATCACTCTTATGTTAGTCAGAGTAGTCAGATTGTACTAGAGGCGGTACTATGATGCTCTGAGACTGTTTGGTTCGTTTTTGCTTACCAGCACCTACTCCTGTGCCCGAGCACGTGAGATTGAACGTGACTCCGCAGCTGAGTTCCGTCCTCCATTTAAATAGATTATTACAAACAGACAGTGTGGCCTTTCGTTTGTTGTTAAAGCGTGATGAAAACGTTTGTTTGCGAGTACTTTTATCCCTTGTTTTATTTATTGTAATAAATGATTTTACACACGGAGGTGGCGCTCTGTTCCCTTTTGTTTTCTATGGACCTGCAAACCGGCCCGCTAAAACTTCTTTGAAAATGTTATCCCGTACAATTGAATAAAACTCCCGAACTGAACTCAAATTACTTACCACTTTACAACCAGTACCTTTAAATATAGGGAGATAAAAAACAAATTTAAATTCTTTAACGAGCAATTGTGCCTTCCCCTGTTCTGGGTACTGCACCAGCCATGGCAGCATTTTTTCCAGCCTCACAGGTGTGCAGGCTTTTATGAAAAATATCTTTGGCTGCCGTGGAAGTAACATTACTCCTTTTAAAACACTTGCTCAACGGATGCGGTCCAGCACAAAAAGAACATTCATGCTTATACTTACATGCCGCAGCCCATTTGCAGTGTCCTTCATTGTAAGCAAAACAAAAACCCTTGCGAATCGGGGATATAGAAAAACTAACAGGTTGTTTAAAAGGGGTTTGTCTTTGTGTTGAAATAAGATTTAACCATAACCCAACATCCTTCATTCCCCATTTAAGAGAGTGAAAAACCGACATTTTCTGCCGAAAGGACTCATCATATTGAAACCAGCCCAAACCTCCGAAATTTTTATAAGCCTCCAGGATGATTTCAATATGTTGAAAAAGCCCCGTACACTTATCCGGCTATTTCTCTCCCAAAATGCTAGCGTGGATACAAAAAGCCTGAAGCCAATTATTAAAATTACGTGCAACTGGCCTGCGACGATCGTCCTCAAAGCCATCATCCGGTTTAAAAAAAATAAATTCTTTAGCGGATGGCAATAACGACAGTAAGTCTATAAATTCACCTTTCCAAATCTTTTCTTTCAAAGAACCAGTTAAGTGCATCCCTAATGGCGAAACCTCACAAGGTAACGGTTCTTTCAAGCAAGATTCAGGTATTCTTGAATTATTAATTATTTTATCAACTAGAACAAGAGAAGTGACTCTAGCGCTACCCCTAACTGCAATTGGTTGATCCCAAACCGATGCAATAGATGATGAAGGCGTAGACATCCTATCAGCAATTTTTGATAGTGAGGAAATTAAGTCATGTTAAACATTACAATCAGTTGACTCACCACTATAAATACCTGAATCATGGATAGGAATTGAAGGAGGCACTGAGACGCTGCTTCCTACCAGTGGTATCACCTGGAGAAGATGCAGTGTTTCTGTAGGAAGCTGTTCATTGCCAACTGACATCTGTGCTGACCGAGAGAGATGAGATGAAAGCTGTCCATTATGTCCCATCAGCTCTGACACAGCAGAATGCCTGTGCAGAGTTGCTTCAGCGGATGTGATGGCTGCTCGCTGCCCAGGATCAGGATCAGGACCAGCAACTGTGTCCCCAAACAAAGATCCTTGTGCTGCTCCTAAATGTGCATCAGGCACACCGTCTGCCTGTTGCCTAGGAGACGCCGCGCGGCCTCTGGCCCTTCCCCCTCTTCTTCTGATTGTGGATAGTGAATAAGCCCGGCCTCTTCGTCTGACGCGCTTAGCCACGCCCCCTCTGTCGTTGACGACGCCCTCCTCCTCTTGATGTAGAGCGAAGTGTCTCTGTCCCTGGCCGAGGTGCTGAAGCCGTCGTACCGGTCCTCCCTTGTTGACCCTCCGAGTCGACGTTACCTTCCAGCGTGCGAAATCGTGGGGGGCGGCATTCTCGGATCCTCAATCACCGGCTGTTCGTCCCGCAGTTCTTCAGCCGCCGACTGGTGAGTACCGATTTCTGCTGTCGTTGATTCCAGGCAGTGACGAAGCCAGTCTTCTCCTCCCGCGTTCTGTGCCTTCTCCAGGACCTTCCGAAGCAGATTCTCCAAGGCTTGTTGAACTGGGATCCAGACTGACAACTTCTTGGAGCACCTCCTTATATAGGGTAACTGTAGAATGTTCTAGAAGTCCTCGCGGCGATGTTTTACCGCCGAAAAAAACGTATTTTCCCGCCGAAAAATCGTCCGTTAAATTTTCTTAAAGGGGCAGTAAACTGAAATAGAAAAACATAGAAAAAACACACAAAAATACCAATAACAGTTTCCACATTCCCATGAAAATGGGCCTCTAATGGATGCCATTATTACATTCTGTAAAATAAATATGAGACAAATATATTGGTAAAAGGAAACACAATGTGGTTAGATGATCTTTTAGCCCACAACATCGCTTTCTTCACCTTAGGTATTTTCCAGATACAGTTTAAAAAGAAAGACTCTAAGTATGCAGCCACAGAATACTAGACTGCTTTCAAATGCATTTTCAAATATAACTTTAGACTAGCCTTTTCCAACCTTTTTAACATTGAGAAACCTCTGACATAATGTTCATGTCTCATGGAACTGCTGTTAATAATAATTATATCTACAGCTCAGGGTACAATGACATGAACAGTTAGATGAGATATAAGAATCAATAAAAGAATAGGAGATGTAGCCTGCTTTAAATATTTAAAACCCAGGACTGCTCCCTCAGATTTGTGGCCTGTGGAGAAGGGCCCCTCTTAGATTGATGGTCAGTGGAATAATGATTGCTTTATATTGGTGGTCATTGGAGGAGGGACTCATCTCTAGTGGTGTCTGGGGAAGGGGCCCCATTACACTGGTGGTCAGTGGGAGAAGGGTCGTATTACACCGGTAGTCAGTGGCAAGAAGGCTCCTTACATTGGTAGTCATTTTGAATAATGCTCCTTTTATTATTTGTCAGTGGGAAGAATGCCACCTTACAGATACAGCAGCTAAAAAGGTAACTTGATGTCAGTGGTAACATATCTGAGAGGCAGAAATTGCTTGTCTTTCAAGGAATTCCTAGCATACTCTGTAGGAAACCTAGACTTCCACAGAACCTTGGTAGACAAAGGCCGCTTTAGACAATAGCACTTGTATAGAATTTATTACATGGAATAATACAATACATAAATTAGGTTTTATATCATAGGGATTCCTTAGATCTGACTAGATGTATTGACCCCTCCAGATTTTTTTGTAAGTAGGCATTAAAATATCAGATTCCCATTTATTAAAATTTCACACACTGTTTAAATCGAGATGAGGTTCCTGCATTATCCCTGCATATTTCTGTGGCTCACCAACTGTCTAATGAAGCTAAAAAAATCTTTTAATTTTCTTCCCTTTTTCTTTTCTAATCTTTACTACTCTTATTTTGCTATTTAATATCTTATCAGAACCTCTTTCCAACTAATAAGTACCCCAATTCACTACATGTTTTTCCACAATCAAAGCTTCACCAGGGAAAAGGCAATTACTTGCCACCCGGCTTCCTGATTGGCTGCAAAGCCGCCTCCATGCTACTTGGCTGGCTCAATAATGGTTGGCCGGGAGCCAGCCTAACAGCATGGAACCAGCTTCCTGGGCAATCAAGAAACCAGGCGATGTGTCATTTCCCGCCGCTTGGCTTCTTGATTGCCTGGGAAGCCAGCTCCATGCTAGAGTAAGTACCGGTATCGGTACTCAGTATCGGCGAGTACCGAAAGATAAATATTAGTACTCAACACCGAAAAAACGGTATCGGTGAATCCCTAATTTTAACCCCTTTCTACACTATCCAAATCTACCAAAAAAGGTGTTGACTTTAGATATTCTATTATCTTTAGGTTTTACTTGGTTGCACTATATACACAGAGACGAATGCAAGAAGACTTAAGACTTGGTCAATTTACAGCTTTTGGTACACTAGGAAAAATAACTAATTAAAGTGAAACTCCATGATTGTACTTGCTGTCTGGATTTACTCTTCAATCAGATACTACAGAAGTGTATAATATGCAACAATAAGACAAATAAATGATGGCGTACAACTTTTTTTTTTTTATGAACATTCTGACATATTCCCTTAAGGAGATCCTATGATGATTTGGTTGGGTTAAAGCTGGCCATAGATGTGATTGTCTCTCAGTTTGGCTGATTTCACCAGAACTGTGTGGCAAGTTTATTTTTGTATCACCAGAAGGTACCCCTGTAGATATAAAGATCAATAACTTCTCCCTAAGATATGCCAGTACCACCATCATGTGGTTGTTCTCCCTCCTCCCTAGGCATTAACATTTTTTCAGAATAAACTAATGTTGGCCATTGATGGGCATTGGGCATACGTCTCCTCAAGAATTATGAGTGAAGACATTTTCCATTCTATAGTTACATAGTTATATAGTTAGTCAGGTTGAAAAAAGACACAAGTCCATCGAGTCCAACCTATAGAGATACAGAGAGAAAAAAAAAAAAAGAAAAAAAGCCTAAACAGAACACTATGCCCACAATTACCCACTGTTGATCGTAGGAACTTGCCCCTACTTTTTCTGCAACTTGCCCAACTAAAAAAAGCACGCTTTCTCAATAATTAGAAAGAAGGATTGTTGTTGTTATATTAGATTAAAGAAGGAAAGGAAGCACCTTCAAAAATTCCACACCACCAATATCATGGTTTAATAAATATGTTACTTTATTATTGTCCAAAACTTACTTGACTGCAACATACCAAATGCTAAGAAAAAAACACATCTAAAACCTCATTCTACAACAGTGTTTCACAATCTTTTTCCAGTCACGGCACCCTTTAAAAGAATGCAAATTCTCAAGGCACCACAGTCGAAAATGTGAAAACAGTAAATGTAAAAATACGACTTGTGGTCCCTCCAGAATCCAAACCTAACCCTTATATGAGATACAGGTCTGGTATGGATGGGGGACCCTCAAGCGATAACACACAACAAGAAGTGAGATTTCCCCTTCATATCAGAGTTCTCTTAACATCACAGCCCCCCTTTCACATCAGACTCCCCCATCACATCAGAGCCCCCCTCTTTCACATCAGAGGCATGACTTTGTGTGAAAATTTCGAGGTGCCCCTGAGGAAGCCAGAAGGCACACCAGGGTGCCATGGCACCCAAGCAGAGAAATCACTCTTACTTGGTGGGCCTGGTCTTCAGTGTAACTATGTAAGCATGTAAGATCATTATTAGACATTTAGCCCTACAAAAAATATGAAAAGACGTTCTCTAGAATTAAAAAAATTAGGGACTAAGAAATGAATGTTCTGTTACTCTGTTTTATTCTTCTGAATCTATAATCTTTGGTTTCTTTCTTCTTTTTGTTGCTCAATAACAACATCCTTATAGAATCTAATAATAGGTTATTCTTAAAATAAGCTAATGGCTGAATTCCTGTGGGGTTGTTTTTAAAACTTTCATTGTAATGTTAGTATTTTTGACATTTTTATACCGATGTACTGATCTTTAGACACCGCTAGATGTCACTTTTGGATAAGAAAAATTATGTTTTTTTGGGAGTGTCCTTGGACATCATAATCCATCCCATATGAGAAGAGTTTTAGATACTGTAAGTAACCCATATGAAGGCCTCATGCACATGGCTATAAAAAAATGAAATGCATTGCATATTTTGTTTAGGGCATCGGAGCACTGTTTTATTGCTTTCAATTAGGACATACACACAAGTGCGTAAATATGTGCTGCATTCTGATCAGTAACAAAAAAAATTTAAAATCTGCATCTACACACAAAAATCTTACATGTGTATGTGTACAAATGCATGCATACACACATAAATGAAGTCCAAACAAGAAAATTACATTGAAAACAGAGCTGGAGGAATGGAACAAGGATTTTATGCATCTAAACGCAAGCATTTTACTGATAGTTTACACTGGAACTTGGCCAGAAAAAACTTCCGCATATGATCTGTACATTTATTACGGCCATGTGCATGTAGCGTATATGAACTGTTTATTTTGAAAGTCCCACCGGAGCTTATAGCTATAATGTGCTAATCAAGGCATAATAGCACATTACAACAGACTTATAACAGACTTACTCACTAAACCAATCCCCGCCAGCGCAATGCTCCTCTCTTGTCAGTGCTTCCATCTTCTTCTTCCATCTGGTCTTCTTCCTGGTTTTGAGTCTTTGGCCACTTGATTGGCCGGTCCCTGATGACGTAACTCCTGCACATGCACATTAGAGTTACTTTATCTTGTCATGCCGAGTCTGTGCACTGGGCTGCACTGGCAGAAGTGAGGACCAGTTCGCACCAAAATTGGACCAAAAACATAAGTCAACGGAGGTCCGTTGGCTTCTTTTTTTTTATTTTTGCCAATCTTTCTTTTATTTAACATGTCCTGAGTGGACAAACTTCTATGTATTTTTTTGCCATTGACATCTATTTTTTGTTGCTTTACGTTGCGTTGAAATAAGTAGAGCATGCTTACTTTTTTTTCCCCATCACAATGCCATGGGATGCAACTGGACCGATTCACATCCATAAATTTTTTGGGTTACCTTTCCTTGACATCCATTGAAAAACAGATGCTAAGGGATTTGGTGTGAATGGGGGCCAGTCTCTGGCTGATCGGCAATTTTTAACATTTTTTTTAAAACTTGCACAGTTGTACAGGTTGTACAGCGTGAAATAGGGACAGAACAAGTGTCCATTTTTTTTGTGCCTGTGTCCCTGTTAGGGAGATTTACTTTCTCTAATTTTCCTGACCACCAATGTCGCCTGGGAATTAAAGTAAGGGTAGATACAAAATTGGAGTTGCCACCAAAACATGAATAGATGGGAAATATTTCAATGGAAAAAAATTCTCCCCATGACAACTATCTAAGAGGGGTTTTCTCTCATTTTGGAAAGAAATACCATAATTTCCTGTTGAACACGATGGACAGGTGTCTTTTTTCAACCTGACTAACAACTAAGAACAAGCTGCTCAGCAAAAGTGGCAGATAGAGGGGTGAGACAAACCATTTAACACTGACGGGTGCTTACAATGGTCGCTTTTATTCATTTATGTAAAACCTTCATCCCAAATGGGAAAGCAGAACTGAAAAATGTAGCTGTGGTTTGGATTTAATTTGTTAGTCAAGACAAGTCCATCTAAATCTGTAACACTAACATCCATAGAGTGGAGCCACCCTAAGACTGGAAGTGTGTTACTGGCTGAATCAACAAGTAAAAATAAAGGAAATTTAGGGATCACATCTAAGAATTGGTAAGTTGCAATATACTAAATTGTTGTCTTTGGGTTTAGATACGTTAAGATGATGGTAAAGAATTTTTATCATGAACATTCTTTTAGATGTATAAGTTTACAATAAATCAGTAAATCACAATGGCTTTTTGAAACTATGATAATGTTCAGTGTATTTCAGTTCAGGTAACACACAATTTGCTGTACACACCACATGGTGGCAATATATGCTTTAAAACTAAGGATTTCCTCATTTAACTGAGTGAAGTTTCTTTTGTTTCTTACTGAAGCCTTTAAGATGCAATGACCTTCAGAAACATTCTCCTCGATCAAGAGTTATGCGGTTCAAAGTTCTCTTATACAAATGGGATTAAAGCCTAACTCCAGGCACGTATGAAAGTAAAGCGTATTAATACTGAAGCCTCGTTTGACATAATGTTCTTTGTTATTCAAAGCATGTGCTAAGTGTTATATTCAGAAGTCCATAAGACCCCATTATAGCTGATAATGACATTTGTCCTCCTGGTTAATAATACCCATGAACAATGGTTGCCAAGCTACAACCATCTTTGTTATTATCCTTTGTTACATTATTTTTTAAATATTTAATTTATTTTAAGAATAAATGTCATAAAAAAAAATGCAAATTTATGCAACTATCTTTTAAATTACAATAACACTGTTTGTAAGCTAGATCATACCTTCACATTTGCCCATCAGTTTCACCGAATGTTTATGGCCACCTTTAGTCTATCAAACAATTTTTGGGTTCCCCGAAGGATGCTGTCTGTTATGTGGTCACTTTCCGTTAGGTGTAATGACTAAAACCTCACAAGGTCCTGAAGACTGTGTGGTGGCATAGTGTGGTGATGTCGCAATCAGGGTCGCAGGCTTGGGCTGCAGTGATGAATCAGCAGTCTTTGGTCCTGTAAGAGTTATCAAATGATTTAGAGAATCTGGCATTTTTAATTTGTTTTTGTTATTTTTCTGTTTTGTGTATTGATGACCTTACATTTTATTCTAGGTACCATAGACCTTTATGACTCTAGCATAACTCCTGTGCAGTGTTCTTCAACTTGCTTTATACCAGGCATGTCTAATGTCTTTTCTCTTAGGTCTTTCTATGATATCACTTTCTTTGAGCATATGCCTGTCAGTGTTGCTGTGAGCATCTACTATCACAGCAATGCTGAAGTGAAGACCAAGGTAGAGGCGATGTTCCTGGGTGCACCCCCTTTTGGTGAGAAAGAGAGAGAAATCAAGACAATTTTTATTTACTACACTAGAATGGCTACAGGCATGTTCCTTGGGTGCAGGAACTCTTGCAATGTAGTCCTTCCCCCATCGATCCAGTGATATATAAAATGTGTAGCCTCATGGATGCTGCACATCCGCCTATCAAACTTTTCTGTGCCAGGTCCATTCCTACATTCTGGACTCTCATTCATTCCTATGGGGAGTTAGTTCAGAGTACAGCCTCCCCATAGGAATGAATGAGAATGCAGAACACATGTGTGCGCTTTGTACGGGAGTGTAGATTACTTGCTACCCTTTTGCCGATTGTGGTTCCCTTTGACGACTCCCAGGTCACTAGGTGATTTGAACACGACACATGAAATTGACTTGTATTCATTTTCATCATCTAACTTACCAAAACTGCAAATTTGTCATATGGAAAAGTTACACCACTACATTTACCACCATTGAAAACTGAAATGCAGTGTTTCAGATTAGGTGCCAATGATTAGTAGCTACTTAAGGAGTATGCAAGTGGAACCTGTATTATTTAAACCTTAGTTATTAAGAGGTGGGTGTTTTCTTTGCTATTGACATGTGTGGTGCCATCATGCCAAGGTCAAACAGGTTCTGTCTCTATTGCTCTGTAACAAAACACTGTCGGTCCACACCACATCAAACTATCTATATTTGCTGATGAACTTCTACTATATGTTATTCACCCTCATATCTCCTTACCATTCATAATCCAAGAATTTCAGAAATCTAGTGCTTTGAGTAATTTTACAGTTAATCTCTCCAAACCCGAAATTCTAAATGTTTCATCAAGCTCGCAAGCGGTCTTGTAGCTTCACCAGAATGACCCTTTTTGGGTCTGTTCCTCATCTATGAAATACCAGGGAGTTTGTTTGCTCACAGACTTATCTTAACTCTGTTCCCTTAACCTTGAGCCTTTACTCAAATGCACAATTCATTGGCCTTGCTAAGCATGACCCAAAACCTAATCCTGGTTAGGCATGATCAGTGTCCTAAACATGGATGCGTAAAGGATGGACACCGGCACTCCAAAGCAAATCCAGTACGTCTATTTATTCACGTACTTGTTGCAAATTCAAAACACAAGATACAACATTTAAGGGTCTCACATGATCCCCTTCATCAGGCAAACAAGTGTTTGCCTGATGAAGGGGGCATACTGGATTTGCTCTGGAATGCCGGTGTCCATCCTTTACGCATCCATGTTTAGGACACTGATCATGCCTAACCAGGATTAGGTTTTACTTATACTTTGACGGAAGCCACCCGTTGACACCTGCTGCACCCACTTGTTCTTCTTTTTTAATCGTTTTTATGGAATGTCCAGAAAACCATACTAAGTTTGTTTGGAGTTCCATGCACCTCAAATACAAGACTCTATCTCTACCCAAAACTAAGGGAGGGATGAACGCAACACATATATCTCTGTATCATGCTGCTTCTGTCCTCCTATGTATCATTGACTGGTTTCTATTTGGACCCACAAATCAAATAAATTGTGGGTCCAAATAGAAAATAACCTTGCCAATTTTGATCTTTTAGCTTAGCTTGGGTAGAATCTCAGCAGCAACCGTCTCTTGCCCCTCTGCCCACTCTCACAGCCCATACCCTACTTCTGCGGGATCGCTTTGTTTCTATGGAATAGAGCTTCTCATAGATGTTTAGTGTTGGCATTGCACTGATCTGGTTCTAAGGCTAAGGCAGACAGGCTGCCCACCCATCGATGGATAGGCATAACTGGCTGTTTGATCGGCAGTTCAATTCCGTTCTCAAATCTAGACTCCTACACCTTTCAATCTCTTCTTTTGCAATCATCTCCTCCGGTTCACACTATCTCTACCTTATGCCATTTTCTCTTCTATGTCCTCCCCTAATCTGCTCCGTATACATCCATCTCCGAAAGGGAGCTGGGACAAAATATTTATCCCGAGGAATGGGAAAAAATCCTTTATTCTTTCACACTCTCTGTCAGTAGCAAGTAAATCACAAGAAAAGAGCTTCCTAACCTTCTTTTGTTCTCCTCTCTCCTCTTCTCTTCCCTCTTCTTTTCAGCCCTTGATCTTCCCCTTTTATTTCTTGTTTCTGTCCCTCATATATGCTTCTTTTTCCTTCCCTATATTCTCATACCTATTTTTCTACATATTCTCATAGGATGTTTACTTTTTGATGTTACTACCTTCTCTTCTTCAGACTCACATAGGGGTGGCCTCAGATCACCATGCCAGAGACTGGCCACAACTGAAGTTTGTTTTCTGGCATCAATCATGCAACATGGGCAACAATCCCTGGCTTTTACTTGCTATATATGGGACCCCTTCAAGTTACCACTTGTACTTTGATGATTTTGGTTTTCCTCTCTAGAAACTATATCTGTTGACATACTTTGTAATATTTTGTTGTTTATTGTTTCTATGTTACAGTACATTTCTGTCTTTTGTATTGTGGTTTTCTATTGTGTATGTACTTTTTAAAAAAATGTTAATAAAAGTTAGATTGAACTAAAAAACAGCTGCGAATTTGTCCAGGACTGGCCGGTTCAGTAAATTCAGTTCAAGAGCTGACTGTTTGGAGATAAAATAAGTCTTCAAGAACTCCAAAATCCTTTTTCGGGGAATTCAGGTAAATCTTACAACAATTTCTGTCAAAGTACTTCTACAATCAGAAAGAAATTGCATCAATTCAACCTTTATGATATTTGAAGAAAATGCCTTTGCTATCCAAAAAAGAATATAGCAAGATTATAGTTTGCCATTAAACATATAGTCAAAGACCAGTAATTCTGGAACAATGTTCTGAAGACTGATCTATCATGGATAGAGTTGTTTGGGCACAGTAACAGTAGGCATGTTTGTCGCAAACCAAAGTCAGTATTTTAGGAGAAAAACCTCATAATAACTGTAAAGCATGGCGCTGGAAAGGTTATGGTTTAGGGTTGCTTTTCTGCTTTAGGGCTAGATCGCATTGACAGAGTCAACTATCCAACAGCTGCAATTGAACTAGAAATTAGTCCTTCAACACAGTAATGATCCAAAGCATAGTAGCAAATCCACCAAGGAGTGGATATTTACTGCTCTAGCCAAAGCCTGATTTGCTTCCCATTGAAGTTTTGCAGAGGAATTTTGAAACTGGCACTGTAAGCATGGGAATAAACAAACATCTCTTAACTGAAGGAATTTTGCATGGGATTGAAAGGTGGCTAATTGCTGCAAAAGCAAGCCATGTCTCATGAGAGGTGTAATTTGATGGAAAGACAGCAGCAAATGCTGATGCGTACTGATATGTCTACTGAGCTGTAGATGGTGCTCTAGTGCAATGTTACTCTCTGTATTCATGCTTATCTATAATACACAGGAAGTTTTCCTATCTGTATGTTTCCTGTACAATGCTGTTTACACATACTCTATGTAACGTTCTTCTAAGCAAGTAAAACCTAATTCAGCATTCCTCAAGATCTCAGTGCTTCATCTAAACCCATAACCAACAGGTTGTGGGCCGAGGCACTAAACAGGACATTGCAAGTCATTAAGAGCCGCATCCAAGCTACGGAAAGATTGCAAGCATTTCAGATATGAAGTTTGCAATTGCAAAGCTTAACAATACCAACTACCAGCTATGGAAGTTCAAGCTTGAAATGCTGCTAAGCAAAGACGACTTGTGGCAAGTACTGAGTACAAACAGACCCACTAATGGACTCACGGAGGAATGGGACAAGAAGGACAGGCAAGTAAAAGCAATTAAAAGTCTACTAGTGGAAGACGACCAGCTCATCCACAAAAGAAAAGAAGATACAGCCAAAGGTATGTGGACTGCATTACAAAAACTGCATGAGTGTTGAAACCTAAACAGTAAACTATATCTACTACGCAAGCTATATAAGATGAGGCTAGGAAATGCGTGAACATGTGAATCCATGCTGGAAATCATAGAACAGCTATGTGCAACTGAAGAGTAGGGATGCACCGATACCGTTTTTTCGGTATCGAGTACTGATATTTTTTCCGGTAGTCACCGATACCGAATACTGATACCGGAAGTCCAATTAAGGAAGCCAGGCGGTGTGTAAAGACTCGATAACCTGGCTTCACGATTAGCAGGGAAGCCATCTCCATGCTCCCTCGTCACTTGGGCGGGTACGGGTACCCGCCCAAATACCTGGAATCGGCACAGATAACGATACTAGTATCGGTTTCGGTGCAACACAACTGAAGAGGAAATTAAAGATGACCATGTGGTGGCATTACTACTATGCAGCCTTCCAGAGGCATACAGTGCACTTATTAAAGTTCTAGGAATCAGACCCGAGCAGGAACTAACACTAGAATATGCCAATGAAAAATGAATTGATGAATGTGACAGAAGGAAAGAAAATGCGCATAATGAAGAAAATGAGAAAGCCCTTAAGGTGCATGAGAGCACAAAGCAAAAAAAAAGAAAGTAGAGTGTGTTTTCACTGTAAAAAGACTGGTCACCTGAAAAAGTGCTGTTCGATCTGGAAAGCCGAGCAGAGAAAGTGAGTGACACCCACAAGAGAAAAAGCTAAGCCAGCTACAAAAGAAACTGCAGGCACATCATGGAGCGCTACCTTTAAAGTGACTCAGAACAGTTTACCACGCAGATGGTGTATTGACTCATGCACAAGTCATGTGAGTAGTGATGAAACCTTTTTCACAGAAACTGATTTCAGTGCAAAGGACAAAGTCTTCCTAGCAAAAGGCAAAAGTATTACTGCAGAAGGTAACAGTCAAGGATTCTTGAACTGCATCACAACGTGAAGGAACCCTTCTATTAGTGAAAACCCTTGCTAATAACGGTCTCACAGTTCAATTCCGAGGTGATAAATGTACAATTCGAAACAAGAACCAAATCCTTGCAAAAAGAAAATTGGATGAACAGATACAGTATATAGACTCATCACTGCAGACGAGCAAACCAAGGCAGCCACTCATAATCCACACAACTGCATCCACCTATGGCACAGACAACTAGGGAACCAAAATCCAGAAGCCATTAAGGATATTATAAATAGAAACGTATCATAAGATATAACTGTACTGCCCTTCCAAATGCTCATGGCATGCAAATGCTGTATGGAAGCAAAGGCGACACGTACCCCACTTCCACAGGCCACTCTAAGAAAGATCACCCAACCAATGGAGCTCATACACCGATGAGCTCATACAGCGACATGTGCAGACCAATGAAAACTACCACATCAGGTGGGAACAGATATTTACTGACGTTCATTGATGATCATTCCAAGTACACAACAACTTATCTGATAAAGCACAAGAATGAAACATCAGAAAAACTTAGAGTTTGTAGCCATGTCCAGGAACAAATTCCAACGGAAACCAGAAATTATACTCACCGACAACCGGGGGGGATCAGAATACATCAGTAAGGAAGTGGAATCAATCATAGCTAAAGAAACAAGGTATAGTACATCAGACAAACACACCACACTGCAACAAACTTACAGAACAGTCTACCATCAAAAGCCATTGAAAGCACCCCATTTGAAATGTGGCATGGATCGAAGCCTAGCCTAGGGCACATTAGAGTATTCGGATGTATGCTATGTGTCTTAGCAGTATATGACAGCTTGCAAGGTGCTGTCATATACTGCACCCTACTCTTAGCAATAAATCTTACAGTTAAGCAAGATAAATAAGAGACTGAAGCAGTTTCATTTTACGGGAATTTTTTTGAATACATCAGGGACAAGCAAGGTCTGAAAACCATGATCCTTGAAGCGTGGATTATGTAAAGCTGGCAGTTTACGGCAGCAAAGTCACTGCTGAAACTAAGAGAGGAAACTATAACTAATGTTACTTCCAATATTCTTCTTTTATATTACGTTCATGTTTAGGATGAAGCGATCCAAATTGGAGAACCAGCCATTGAAGGTATTATGGTGGGCTATAGTGAACAAAGTAAGGGATATAGGATCCTCCACCCAGAGACTGACAACGTGACAATAAGTCGCAGCGTTTATTTTAATGAGAACCCATCACCAGAAACAATGATCCCGGTGGTTGTGAAGTGAATTTGCCCAGTGAACCAGCAAAGGAAGCTGAGCAAAAAGAAGCCGCACAGGAGTCAGAACAAGAAGTGGAACTCACAATGGATAAGTTAAATTCTGCTGAACAACCTGAAATTAGAAGGCAACAAAGGGAATACCACCCTGCAAGCTGCCATATACTGCTAAGACACACAGCATACTCGAAAACAACATCGTGGGAAGACATAGAAAAATTACCAAAATGCGAAGCCAATCATCGTGGAAGGCAGCAGAAGCAGAAATAAAATCACTCCAAGAAAATAAAACCTGGACACTCAAGAGCAAGCCCTTATTAACATGCAATATTGATCATCAGAAGAAATAACTGCAGACGCACTCATCAATCCATTGCCAAAGGATCGTCACAGTTTCCTAAATGTCATATAGCAATGCATATGCCGTTGAGAAGGGTTGTTGGAAATACAGCAGCATATGCTGATGTGTACTGATATGTCTACCGAGCTGTAGATGGCGCTGTAGTGCTATGTTACTCTCTATATGCGTGCTTATATACGATACACAGGAAGTTTTCCTATCTATATGTGTCCTGTACAATGATGTATACACATATGTAGCGTTCTTCTAAGCAATTAAAACCTAATTCAGCATTCCTCAGCTTCATCTAAACACATAACCAACATAGTTAACTGATGATATGTCTGTGAAGGTTCTCATTCTTCCAGGTCATAGTATAACTGTAAAAAATAAGTCAAGGCAACTGGCCTTGCTGTATTTTTCTTGAAGACGTTTCACTGGTCATCCAACCAGCTTTCTCAATTCAGAATAACTTGTACAAAAATTCTCTATTCACCATATAGTCACCATATTTATTCCCAGATAATTTTTATACAAGTCATTGTGAATTGAGAAAGCTGGTTGGATGACCAGTGAAACGTCTTCAAGAAAAATACAGCAAGTCCAGTTGCCTTGACTTATTTTTTACATATTTGACTGATGATAGTTAGGAATAAAGCTGAGAGGAGTGACTTGGATACGTCTAACACCTTGAATAAGGTTTAGGGGGTATTGCGCTTTGGGCTTGAAGCTTTGGGTAAGGGTAAAAGGCGGAGCCAAGAGGTACTACTGCATTTTGGGGAGCTTTGAGTGCTAGTTGAGAAGCATCTTTTTGTGGACAGGAAGGTAAGAGTGTGCCCTCAATAAATGTATTTGTCAATTAAATGATTTTGTGTGGTGCAACCTGATCAATTGTCTTTTGATGCAAATATATACAAACTGCACCAATTAGCTTGTCAGCATCACGTGTTACTACACACACCAACAGTTTCAGCTTAGCTTGACTAAGGGCTATAATACATGTAACAATTGCTGTGCGAAACTTGATATTTTGAGCAATAAATTGCCTCATCATGCTGCCATCCTCTTCTGTTTTGTTTATTTTCTGGAGGTTTCCAGGGACTCGCCTTGATTTGTGCATGAACTTTTACGTAGGTAAGTTCAAGTGCTGACTTCCTCCTTGTGATATAATGTGTATAAATTTCCTGTCCTAGCCTGTATACATCCTAAGCATAAACGTAATGTAAAAGAAGAATACTGCAAGTAAAATTAGTTATAGTTTCCCTTTTTAGTTTCAGCAGTGACTTTGCTGCCGTAAGGGAGCCAGCTTTACATAATCCACGCTTCAAGGATCACGGTTTTCAGACCTTGCTTGTCCCTCATGTATATAAAAAATTCCCGTAAAATAAAACTGCTTCATTATCTTGTTTATCTTGCTTAACGGTAAGATATAAAACCTTGTCTGGTCTTTTTATTTACAGTTACTGGAAAAGCACCCTCCCAGTGCCAAGGGCATGTGGCCTGATATGGCAGGGAGGGGGGGCACTCGCCCCCCCCCCCCCTTTTCTGCCCTGCCAGGCCTGTGCTTGGATTAAGGGTCTGGTTGAGAGTTTTATAGCAACCCCACTTTTTTTCCCCATTTTTGGGAGAGGGGTTCCTCCTTAAAATTCCAACCAGACCCAAAGGGCTTGGTATAACTTGGGGGGGGGGGTAGGAGACCTACACACTTTTTAAAAAACATTTTGGGGTCCTTCCTGACTTTCTTTCTGGTATGGAATGGGAGAGGGACCCCACAACGTTTTTTACATTTTTTATTTAGATGTCATTTTTTAAAATTATGCTTGCTACCTCGGAGCTGCCTTAAAGAAAAACTCCAGGCAATCTAGAAAGAAGACTACCCTTGCAGGGTAAACTTCTTCTTTTGGTCTAGGGGCTAAAATAAAGAAAATACATTCACCTGATCCTTGAGCCTCTTGGCTGCTAGACTGGTTCCTACAGCCTCTTCTCCCCTGGACTCTGGCAGTCTAAGGACCCATGACATCATCATGTCTAATGCAGGGGTGGATCCAGAGTCTAGTCTCGGGAGGGGCACTGCCAGAAAATAAGGTCTAAGCTGTAGAGGGACTACAAATCCCCGCAATACATTATACAGCAATGCAGAATACCATCAGCTATAGAGGTCTACAAATTCCAATGATACATTATTCAGCAATGGTGAACGGCAACTGGCTATAGAGTACAAATTCCAGTGATACATTATACAGCAATTCCAAATGGCAACCGGAAATAGAGGACTTCAGATCCCAGAAATACATTATACAGCAATGAAGAATAATATAAAGCTACATACTCTGTGCTGCTTCGGGATGCTGGCCTGATGTCTCCAGCAGAGGATCTCAGATGGGCTGTGGAGGACCTCAGAAGGGCTGTGTGGTATCTCACCAGGGCTGTGTTGTGTCTCAGGAGGCCTCACTATGGCTGTGCGGTGCCTCAGGTGGGCTGTGTGGGGTCTCGGGGGCTCTATAGGAATTCAGAAGGCTGTGGGGGGCCCGAAAGGGCTGTGCGGCATCTCAGGAGGGCTGTGCAGGGTTTTAGGAGGCTGTGCTGGGTCTCAGTTGGGCTGTGCGGGGTCTCAGGAGGGCTGTGCAAGGTCTCAGGAGGGCTATGTGGGGTCTTGCGGATACTGGCAGCGGCATTCCCCAAAAAAGAAAAGCAGGACATGTGGCTGGGGCTTTGAACAGGCGCTGCATGGTTAACATGAAGGCAGCCAAATTACCTTGCAAGAGCGGGACATCAGGCAGCCGCTCCAGCTTAAAAACCTAAAGCACTGGTATCAGTGCTTAGTATTGGGGCATTTTCATGAGTAGGAAAAAATGCTTGTGAAAATGGCCAGTATTGGCACCGATACAGATACTGGTATCAGTAAATCCTTACTGTATAATATAATGTATTGCTGGGATTTGTAGTCCGGTATAGCTGATGGTATTCTGCATTGCTGTATAATTATTATCACAACCAGCTATACAGGACTATAAATCCCAGCAATACATTATATTGTATTGCTACAGACGCCCCCCTCCCCACCGTTCCAGCCCTCACCCACCCATACCTGGACTTAGTATCAGCCTCACATAACAATTAGTTGCCCCTTGTTTTTCTTGGCGACCAGGGTCGGGAAAGAATGCAGGAGAGGGTCCTCAGCGTCTCTCAGGAAGTGCTGCCTGTCGGTGCTTGCAGTGTCGATAGCAGCACTTCCAGTCTTACAGGTGATCTTGCTTCTGTGTTTGCTCTCCATCCCTGCACAGTCCTACTGCTGTGGGTTTTCTATAACTCTTGGCGCTAATGGCTGCCAGCTGAATGATCCACTTGCTGTTGCACACTCAAAGTTTTCAACAGTTTATCACAGTTTTTCACACAGACTTGAGGGGCTGCTCATCCAAGGCTCTGGGGCTTCCACCGCGAACATAGAAAACAAAAGGGAACAGAGCGCCACCTCCGTGTGTAAAATCGTTTATTACAATAAATAAAACAAGGGATAAAAGTACTCACAAAAAAACGTTTTCATCACGCTTTAACAACAAACGAGAGGCCACACTGTCTGTTGACCCAACATGGTATCGCCCCGACTATGTAACACGGTAGCCTTCGGTCACATCACCATCCACCGACCGCAGTCAGCCAAGATGGACGCGTTTCAGGGGCAAGCCCCCTTCATCAGAATCATAGCTTGCTTTCCCTGAGAGTGGGGTATAAGACTGGAAACCGACCAATCAGAGAAAAATTCTCCATTATGACTAGTCTTAGGCTGAGTTCACACCTGGGCGTACGGAATATGCGCGTTTGCAGCGCGTTTTTACCGTGGTGTGGGGTAAAAGAAACGCTCGACAAATGCGCATTTCCAAGGGCTATCCGGCTGTATCCTAATGGGTACGCGCGGCAAATACGCCCCAAAGAAGCTCCTGTACTTCTTTGTGCCCAGGTGGGAACCATGCCCATAGGCAATTATTGGTTTTCACATGTTGAGCCTTTTACAGTGCGTAGGAACGCGCTGTAAAACGCCCAGGTATGAACCAGGCCTTAGAGTGATTGGCTCTACAGCATCATTACAAGGGATTTGCTATTATACGGCCGTATATGCCACCCAATGATCACACAGCCTCTGGCTAATTAAAGAATCAGCCCGACATTCAATTCCTGTGGAGATTTCAAATGCATGGGGTGATCTTGTATTATGAGCTAAGCAGTACTTCAAACTTAGCACTGCTTATTATTTGGCAATCTGTATCCAATCTGCCCACATCTCTCAAGAAAAATGGAATAAGAAGTGAACAATATAGTTCATAACACATGTTACATTGGTGATTGCACCGTCATAGATGAATTGAAAATAAAAAATTGAAGATAAAATTTATATATAAATTGTAACAAAAACTTTTTAAGACCCTAAAATATGTGTATATTTTTATGGATTAATTTTTATGGGAATTGTTATATATATATTTCGTGTCTTCATTATGGATAATGGTTTAGAATGAATAACAGAGTTTTTTAAGTTCTAATCTTCCTCTTTTATATGTGGATATGCATTCATTAACTATATTCTTTCAGTAGTAACATGATCATTTCTGTTTTTTATGTCCAAAAGGCCTCCCTATTAGGCTATCACATGTTGTATTGGCCAGTATTATTAAGGGACATTTTATTGGTCTTAAAACGTTGTTTTTTTTGGAGAATTTATATCTGATTGGTCGGTTTTCCAGACCGGAGGCTACCGTGTTACATAGTCGGGGCGATACCATGTTGGGTCAACAGACAGTGTGGCCTCTCATTTGTTGTTAAAGCCTGATGAAAACGTTTGTTTGTGAGTACTTTTATCCCTTGTTTTATTTATTGTAATAAACGATTTTACACACGGAGGTGGCGCTCCGTTCCCTTTTGTTTTCTACTGCTGTGGGTGACAGAGTGGTGGCGTAGGTACAGAGCGGCACTATCAATTGCCCCGTTGCCCTCCCTTGTTCCGCCACTGGTCTAATGCAGCTGCGAGGGAGGTTAATGGTCACCACTGCAGGACAGAGCATCAGGTGAGTATATCTTCCTAAGTTTAGCCTGTATACCAAAAGGAGCAGTTAACCCTTGCATCGCAGGTGTAGCCCCACCGCAGGTGTTCATTTTTAGATTTCCTGGAGTGTTTCTTTTATGCAACACACGCAGGGCAGCCGTCAGGGGGGTAGGCCGATATTGATGTAAGGGGCCGGGGCCCGCACGCTCCAGACCCTCACCTGGGATGCCTAGGGGGTCTCTCCACTGTATATTAGTTTTTAAAGATGGCCGCCGCGAGTAGCGGCGCCCATCTTTAAACCTGGCAAGCGCCCACAGCTCATTTAATATATTGCCGAACAGGCAATATATTGAATGAAAATCATTCCCTGGTCGTCAAGTGGGGAATCAGTATGATCTGCATCTCTTGCTGATGCAGATCATACTGATCGCTCCCTCATGGTGCCTCTGCTAACTGTCAGTGATCGATTAGTATGCCTGCATCAGCCAGAGTGCAGATCACACTGATTCTCCACTGGACCCAGGGATGCAGCCCCCCTTCCTGCAAAACAGGTAAGCAGGAGAGGAGGACGTTTTTTAAATAACTATTTTAATTGTTAATGTGTGTGTGTGTGTGTATGTGTTTTATTGTGTGTGTTTTAATGAATGTGTGTGATTTTTTAATGAAGCTATGTGTGTGTTTTTTAATGAGTGTGTGTGATATGTGTGTGTTTCATTACACGTGGGTTTTTTTTTTTTAACCACTTCCCGCAGGTTCACGTAATTGTGCGTCATCCGCTGGAAATGGTTATACCAAGAACACGGCTGCTCCTGAAGCCATGTTCTTGTACCGTGTTAAACAGCTGACGATTGCTGTTTAAATACAAGCGATCCGGCATCTGTACAGGCGCTGAATCACTTGTACGGTGCGGAGCTGTGCCCCCCTCCTCCACGGCCGCCGGTGCCACCGTCAGTTACCTTGGCTCATCTGTCCCTCATGTGAGCCCAGGCCACGCGTGGAGGTTCTCCCCTGGCAGATCGGAGGAGAGATCAGTGGCTTCTTGCTGCGGATCTCTCCTCCGATCACTGGACCCGGAGGTGATGTGCATTACATCACTTCCGGTGTCACTGTACACAGTCTCTGGCTCTTAGGGCCTGTTCAGACCACTTACAGTGCGTTCTGGCCGGAACGCACTACATTGCATTGCAGCCGGCTCACTTATGTGCCGGGCAGGAGGGGGGGTGGCGGGCCATTGAAGTGAATGGTGCCGTAGCCATGCCCTCCGGCCGCAATGTGATCGCCCGCACAGGATTGCAGGGCACATTATGCCTGCAGTGCGTTCCGGTGCGGTCAAAATGCTGCAAGCACTATTTTGACCGCATCGGGATGCAGGCACAATGTGCCCTGCGATCCCGTGTGGGCGAGCGCATTGTGGCCGGAGGGCGTGGCTTCAATGGCCCACCACTCGCCCCTCCTACCCGGCAAAAATTGAGCCAGCCGCAATGTGATTCAGTGTGTTCCGGCCGGAAAAGGGCCGGGACGCACTGCAAGTGGTGTGGACAACCCCTTAGAGCCAGAAGAAGAAGCTGGTGAAGGTGACATTAGGGGTATGAAAAACCCCTGATATCTCCATGCAGAGGACCTGTCACATTATATGTGCTATTACATAAAGGGCTTTTTAGCCCGCTATGTGATAGCAATAAAGCTGAGTGTAAAAAAAAAAAGGTAAAAATTAAAGTAACATAAAAAAAAATGTAAAATGCAAAAAAATATTTGTTTAAGTTTCCCCTTTCCACACGTGCACGCACATACAACACAAACACGCGTCGGATGCGCCTACATGCAAAAACAAAAATTACGCCACACATGTTGCGAACGTCGGAGTGAGCAATAATTCTAGGCCCATCAATCACTGATAGCACTAAACTGATGAGCCGTAAAAGCATTTAATGGACAATTTTGGTTATTGTAGTTTTTAGCGGTTTCATGGATGCTTGACATGTTTAGTATCTATTTGCCTGGCGTGACCCCGTCTTTTATATTGTACCAAAAAATTAGCCATTATATTCTGATTCTGAGCACTAAATTTCATTTTAGTGTATTTTATCCTAAAAATACTGGTTTGATAAACATTTGCGCAAATACCGTGCGACATAAAAAATTGCAACTAGTATCTTTTTATTCTACAGGGCCTCTGCTTTCAGAAAATATATAATTGTTTGGGGGTCCGAAGCTGTTTTCTACCCAAAAATGTATATTGTATCATGTGTGTGCAAATGAAATAAATTGCTCCGGGCAGGAAGTGGTTAATGAGTGTGTGATTTGTGTGTTATGCGTGTATAAATATTTGAATGTGTGCGTTTCCCTATTTTGTCTTAGGCAGTGATGATGCTGAACATTTTTTATACCCGAGCGCCCGAACTGCAACACAATACTAAAGGTATTTTCAGAGTTGGCACTTTGAAATAAATACATTGATTTTGCGTCGCAGTTTGGGCACTCGGGTTCAAAAACATTTGCCATCACTATACTAGTCTGACAGCGACGCAGACGAGAGGCCAGAGGTAGCGGGGGATCACGTCACTTCTAGCCAGTACGGCAGCAGAGGAGGCCAGGCACCAGCAGCAGGAGCAGGTAAGAGGAGCTGGGAGGGAGATGCAGCCCCAACCAGCCCACCTGGGACCCCTGCAGAGCCCGCCATAGAGAGTCTCAGATGGGCTGTGCAGCATGTATGGTGTGCTCTGCAGGTTCACTTTCAGGTGGGCTGTGTGGGGTCTCAGGTGGGTCCTGTGTTCCAGTGGTGTATTTACAAATCCTGCTGCCCTAGGCAAGACAGCAACGCCGCCCCCCCCCCCCCGTACTGACATTATGTGCCGCCGCCTCCCCATCAGCACAAGCCTCCATAACCCCCCTCCCGGGCGATCACTCACCGGGCAGTCAAAGCGTCGCCAACCACTGCCTGGACACCGCCGCAAGCCGCGTTCACGCAAGTCGCCGTTCTTGTCCCCGACGGCCGGCCTCGTCCCCGACGCTACGATGGCCTCCGGTTCTCTTCCCTTGATAAATAAAATGTATCAAGGGGAGACAACCACAGCAATTGCCGCTCTCAGGAAATCTGCCGCTCCAGGCAAACGCCTTGTTTGCCTCGCGGCAGATACGCCCCTGCTGTGTTCAGTGCGTAACTAAGCCCAGAGTCCGGCTAGTAACTAAGCCCAGAGTCCGGCTCGTAACTAAGCCCAGAGTCCGGCGCGTAACGAAGCCCAGAGTCCAATTCATATACTGTTCTGCATTGCTGTATAAATGTATTGCTGGTATTTGTAATCCCCCTACAAGCGGTGCCATTCTGCATTAGAGTGTAAGCTGCTCTGTACAGGGAATGATGTGACTGGCTCAGTGTTCTCTGTACAGCATTGCGGTATATATCAGAGCTATTCCTAAAGCGGTGTAAGGGGCCCCGAAATTTCTGAAGGCTGCCCTGAACACACGTTAACATACAAAATACCATGCATTAGCGTGTATGCATTAACAAAACCACAATAGAAGAACATAAAGGAAAAGGGGTTCTACTGTGCATTCTCAGGCATCATGACCCAGTCCCAGCATTTAGTGGCAGGGCTGCTGGCCTCCTCTAATCTGAAGTGAACGCTGCACAAACCAGCAATCAGCTACCAGCTTAGGAAATGTCCCAACACTAATAACTTATTTGTGACTCTTCTAAGTAGGTTGGCCTTATATTTTCTGGCCATTTCACCTTACACCACATGCCTACCTCCCAGCTCTTGCTGTTTCTAACACAGACACTGTAATGTCTGACTCGCACTACTTGTGATGTACTGAACAGACCCGAGTTCGGTTCGAATTCGAACTTTAGAACATCAAAAAAGTTTGAATTTGAACTCGAACTCAATGCATGTCTATGGGGGTAGAACTTTGAAAATCAATTGTTCCCATTTTGAAGGCTTAAATGTAAGTTAATGGCCATAAAAAGGGTATGGGGATTCGGGTACTGCCCTGGGAGAGTCTGTGGACAGACGCACTCTTATCTGTCACAAAACCTCCAGCAGCACTGTATGTCCGTTCGGAAAGCACGCTTGATGCAGAGCAGCCCAGTAGCTCCATTACATATTGGGTAAGTTCTGGCTAGTGATCCATTCTCAAGACCCAGTAAGCCAGTGTATTGTCTGTAAGGAAAGCTCTCCATGTCTGCTATCACGCATCCTGGGGTAATTTCAAAGGCTTTGCAGAATAAGGGAGCCCATGCACTGTAAGTTTGAGGAGGCATGAGAATCAGAGTCTCCAGGGTCATTGAGGATGATACTATCGTGAACTACCTCCTCCCAGCCACGTACTACTCCTTGGGTTTCTGGGGACAGAAAACCCTCCCTTGAGGACTGCCTCATGTCATCCTCTGCTTCAATGCTGCCATGGCTGCCATAATCCTCCTCCTCCTCTTGTGTGAATGGTCTGCAGGAATGGTTTCTGCATAAAGGGGGCCTTGAGAGGAAAGGAAGTCCTCCTCTTCCTCCTGCTGTGTTCTGCCTCAAGTGCCCTATCCATAATTCCCTTAGGAGTATGCTCCAACAGGAACACAAGAGGGATAGTGTCACTGATGCATGCATGGTCACGGCTCACCATCTTTGTCGCCTCCTCAAATGGTGACAGTACAGTGCATGCATCCTTTATCAGCAGCCACTGGCGTGGGGAAAAAAAGCCAACGTCCACTGAGCCTGTCATAGTACTATACTCACACAGGTACTCGTTGATGGCCCTCTGCTGCATGTGCAGCTGCTGCAGCATTGCCAAAGTGGAGTTCCACCAAGTGGGCATGTCACAAATCAGATGGTTTGTGGTCAGATGGAATTCACGTTGAATTTCAGCCAGACGAACACTGGCTGGGTATGAGTGCCTGAAATGGCTACAGACGTCTCTGGTCTGCCTCAGAAGATCTTGCAGCCATGGAGTACCTGGTTAAGAAATACTGCATCACCAAATTGAGGACGTGTGCCAAGCATGGCACGTGTGTCAACTTTCCCAGTCGGAGGGTGGAGAGAAGGTTGCTGCCATTGGTCGCATACAACCATTCTTGGCTCAAGCTGCCATGGTGTTAACCTCCTCTGGTTCAGCCCCTGCAGAGCTGACAGAATCTCTGCCCCGGTGTGGCTTTTGTCCCCTAGACAAACCAGCTCAAGCACTGCATTGCACATTTTAGCCTGACCCAACGCATAGCCCCTAGAACTGCTGGTTCACCGGACAATTGAGCAGAAGAGGCCATCGTGGAGGATGAAGAGGAGGGGGTGTAGCAGACAGATCTAACATCATCAGATTTTTGTAGGTGTGGTGGCTGAACAAGCTCCAGCATGGAGCTTCGTCCTGGATCGCTCCCAGCTGCAAGCAGAGTTACCCAGTGTGCCGTGAAGGAAATATAACGTCCCTGACCATGTTTGCTGGACCACGTCAGTGGTAATGTAGACCTTGCTGCTGACTGCCTTGTCCAACGAGGCCAAAACATTGCCTTCCACATGATGGTACAGAGCTGGAATGGCCTTCCGTGAAGAGAAATTTAGTTTGGGAATCTGCCACTATGGGTACAGCACATTCTGCAAACTCACGGAAGGGGGCAGAGTCCACCAGATGGAAAGGCAGCAGTTGTAAAGCTAGCAATTTGGCCAAGCTGGCATTTAGACACTTAGCATGGGGCAGTGAAATATGACTGGTCAAATCTACAGCTGGTGGGCTGCTGGCAGATTTAGTGGAAGGACGTGTGACACCCATTTCCATTCCATCATCCTTCTCAGTGTAGGCTGTTGACATGGCATGACGTATTGTAGGGGTAGAGATGACAGATGAGGAGCGAGGAGAAGTGTGGACTTTTTTCTGGTGTTGTTGTCAATTGGCTGCATGGCAGGTGGTCAGATGCCTCTTCAAGCACGTGGTACCCAAGCGGCTGATGTTTTTGCCAAGCTTGATCTGCTTGAGGCACAGATTGCAAATAGCAATGCTGCGGTCTGCTGCACATGTGCTGAAAAACTCGCACACAGCTGAGTTTCTGGAGGTGTGCTGGGAGACAACAGCGCCCTGCACCAGTGCAGCTCTGCCGTCTGATGCAATAGGGTGGCTGCTCTTATGGATGCCCCTGGAGGACATCCTGCCTCATTGGGGTTGTGCCTCCTCCTCACTTTCCTCCTGTGTTCAATCAGGCACCCAAGTAAAGTCAGTGACCTAATCATCATCATCCCCTCTGTCCTCGTCACTGGAGCCAACCTGGCAGTGTGCAGGCCCAGATTCCCCACAAGGCCACCGAGGCCCGGCCTCGGGGCGGCAGGGTGCAGAGGGGCGGCAGCGGCGTCCTTGTGGGGAAGTTGCCCTCTCTACGTTCAGTCCTGCTTTACAGAAGTGTAGAGTGAGGCAGACGATTTTTCGTTTACATGTGAAATCGGCGATGTCTGCACTTACCTCTCTACTTTGGTTCCGTCCTCTGCCGCCGAGTACCGAGTCTCTGACTGCAGTGAGCAGAGCGGCAGGGTTATAAGTAACCCTGCCGCTCCGTGCAGACTGTAGACAGTGAGAGGGGAGAGCTGTGCTCTTCCTCTCACCTGTCACAGGAGTTCCAGCACAGTGCTGTGCTAGAACTCCTGTATTGGAGGTGACAGGGTCAATAAAGAGAACCTGTCACCTCCAATTGCTATCACACAGGGGATTGTTTTCTCCTGTGTGATAGCAATAAAGTTAGGTGGGGAAAAAAAATGAAATAATTAAATAAAAAGGTAATTAAAAAAGTAAAAAAACAAATTATTAAAAAATAAGAAAATTATAAAAAAACAATGAGTTGAGTGCCAGTTTGTTGTCCATCAGTGGCACCCCCTCTCTCTAGGCTCATGTTACTCCCTTCCTCAACCTCAGAGCCAATATCAGACCATTGCTGCTCATCCTCCAGCAGCATGTGACTGACCCTATGTTCAAACAATTAATCTGGCTACCCCGTCCATGATGGTGGGGCTATGGCAGGAGTAGCTGTGGACATGGAGGCAGAATAGGCCACTTTGGCAGCTGCGGTGGACTGAGAATCAGTATGAGCCTGGGTGACAGAGGATGAGGAGGATGAGGATGGCTTGGTTATCCAATTCACCACCTCTTCTGAATGTTGTGGCTGAATAACACGGCCAGCACCAGATAAAAAGGGCAAACGTGCCCTGTCTGCAGAGGATGGACCATATCCACGACCACGGCCACCACTTTTGCCTGCAGATACAGAGGCTGCTTGCCCTCTTATAGTTGCATGGGAGCATCTGCTTCTCTTTGTTGGCCTTTCAGACATGATGCAAATTGCAATAGACTGCTATAATCGACTGATAGTACACTGATAGTACACTGATAGTACACTGATAGTACACTGATAGTACACTGATAGTACACTCTCTCTTTTAACTCCAGCGACACACTACATGGGGCTGCGGTGTAAGTAGCCTTATATAGTGTGGTGCTGGGACTATCAGCTCGCCAAACACACGAACTGGCGATGTTTGAGTCAAACTCACGTTCGACTCGAACATCGAGCCCAACTCTACACACTATCAACTCCTCCACCCAAACTCTGATGTTGGCCGGGAGGACTGCATCTAGAGTTACTGCTCACATCTCCTTGCAGCAGCACAAACCACCACTGTACCGCTACCCCCTACCCCACCACCATCATCACTGTGCACTCTGCACCCCTACTTCTCACCACTCTTACCACCTCTCCCATATGCCTCCATGCATAAAAGAATCAGATAATGCATGTTAGGGCAACATTTTAAAAAGTCAACCCGTCTATACTTAACTACTTTGCTGAAAAAGAAATCTTGTTGCTTACAAAGTTCAAAAGCTATTGGTCAGATTTACTCACATAACTAAATATTCAGGTGAATGATTCACCCCCTCCATCCCTGCTCTCTCTCTGCTCTGTTCAGATTGGGCTTTATAAAGATTCAATTAGAAAGTGAGAGTCTAAAAGTAAACAGCTTCTGCTTTTCTCTCTGTTTAGAATACTTGTAATGTTCTGTGGATTCTTTTCCATGTTTACAAAACATGCATTTGTAAAGTAAAGATTGTATATGAATAACAACATTCCTAATATTAAAAATATTAACCTAAAAAAGAAAAAATTCCATTGGCACAGAGCAGTGCAGCTCAGTATACTCTTTCAGACACAATGGCTAGGGGTCTTTGGCAGGGGATAAAATGTCTGTTAAATGCTCCTTTACATCAACCACCATGTATACAGTTTAAAAAAAAAACTAAATCGCTGATATCTAATCACTTAACAGATTTGTCAGAAAACCTTTACTTTCCTTTCAGAATGAAAATTTTCTATGGGACACAATACTACAAAATACTCCCACAAATGCAGGCCATTGATTGCAACCAAGATTTGTTAACTTGCACACACAAAAAAGTATTTTTCCTAACAAATTCATTCAAGACCATGTTGCAAAAATAAATACACCCCAATGAAAGTCATAGGAGCAAAGCTACATTTTAGACAACAAAATCCTAATGAACAAGAATTCAACTACAGGCGAGTATAATGATTCATCCAACAGGTGTGCAGCAGACAATTGATTATAAAAGGGTGTTACTTAAACAAAACCTCTTCCCATTTCATGCTGTCAGCAATGGCACCACATGGAAGAGAAATATCGCAAGGCCTGAGAAAGAAAATAATTTATTTACACAAGAATGGTGACGGCTACAAGAAGATCAGCAAAGCTTTACTCATCATTCAGAATACTGTAGCAAAAGTGATACAAAAATGTAACAAGCCTCCTGGCTTTGCATTTGCAGCACCACTGCTCCAGCCTCAGACCTCAGGCCACTGTCTGTTCCTCCAGACATCATCAGTCGTGTGCTAACCTGCACACTGGGGTTTTTTCAATCCGCAGCACCCTGCTGTACTGGACTCCACTCTGACTCCTGGGTGGAGCTTTCCTGTCTCCCAGGTGGAGCCCTGAACCCATCCCAACACCTTTATTTTATAGGCTTGTGCACACCTGTGCCATCAGCATGCGCTGGACACTCAAAATCTGGACACAGGAATGGAGATTACACAGAGGCATTGCATGGCATTGCCACT
>NW_017307402.1:120632-128905 GCF_000935625.1 Nanorana parkeri | reverse complement strand
TCTCTATATATATATATATATATATATATATATATATATATATACACATATATACACATACATACATATACATACACACACAGACTTATCTGCAGAAATATCTCTATCTTTTCTCTCTCTCTCTCTCTCTCTCTCTCATCAAACAAAAGGTAACAGCATCTTGCCATAACAGAGAGGAAACAAACATTTTGCTCCACTGAGCCTTACTGTGTCCTTTATGTGGCAAAGTTCTTGGTAAAGACAAGTGAGTCCTCTGCAAAAAAAGTCCTTAGTTTTAAAGGTAAGTGTGCCCTGTATAACACTAAGAGGTCCACCCAAATCTCACATCATTTCCTCATCCACTTAGACTCCAGCTTACAAGCAGTGGCAGAACTATCGCCATAGCGACCCAGGCGGCCACTATTGAGCCCGGGGCACAGGGGGGCCCGACCAGGAAAGCAGTCCCCCTAATGCTCATCAGCACGTCCCCTCCTCCTCCACTGCCACCAGGCTTCGCCTCCTCCTCCATTGCCACCAGGCTCCGCCTCCTCCGCTGCCACCAGGCTCCGCCTCCTCCACCGCTGTCGTGCCCCAGTCTCCTCCACTGCTGCTTGCTGTCACTGACTCAGCAGCGGCTGTGAGAAAAACTCGCAGCTTCGCAGATCGGAACAGCGGCGTGTTCCTCCTCACAGCTGCCAGTGACAGTCCGGCAGCCTGTGATGCCATAGCAACTTAGGCGGCCAGATGAGCATTAGGGGGACTGCTTTCCTGGTCCTGGCCGGGCCCCCCTGTGCCCCAGGCCCCATAGTGGCCGTCTGGGTCGCTTTGGCGGATAGTTCCACTACTGGAGCCACCCTTGTTTGTGCTAGGTAGCTAGTATCTTGTCTCAACTATGACGTCACTACTCATCTCACTTTACTCCAAATTATACCTGCCATTACCTGAAGGAGGCAGTATTAGTCTAGGAATAATTTTGGATTTTTCTCTAAAACTTCTGTAACATGTCAGGTGGCCCATTTACCCCGGATTAGTATAGAAACATCAATTTCAGAGATAACTAGCTACTTGACATTGACTTAAGACAATAGGCTATAGAACGTTTTAGGAGAAAAAGAAAAAAAAAATCTTTCCACATACCATTGAGGATGAGGTAATGTGTGCTAAGAGTGTGGTAACTTTAAATTCTTCATGCTGATTACAGACATTATGATATAATAATGCAATCAGTATATAAACATTTGTATCTCGAGTATAAGCCGAGGGGGGCACTTTTCACCCAAAAAAATGGGCTGAAAATCTCGGCTTATACTCGAGTATATACGGTAGATGATAAGTTTAGGCCTTAAACTTTCTTCCTGTTAGCGCTTAAAAGTTCAGACACAGCATCTACTGAAAAACGGATCGCAAGTCAAGGAAATCGGAAGGTACAATTGCAAGTCAACGTTAACTTGGGATTTCCTTCAGATTTTGGTGTGAATGGGCCCCTAAACATTGAGGAGCAGCAACGACTGAAAGGGAGCACGCATGGGTGTCTCCTTTGCAAACTGCTAGGCAAAATAGACACCAGGGAGGAGAGGGTCACGGTATAAAACCAAATAAAAAAATGCTCTTTAAGTAAGTGTGGATCAACTGTGCTTAATTAAGAAAAAAAAACAAAAAAAAAACAAGGATTTAATATCACTTTAAGGTTTAAGGGATTAACCAATTAAAAAAATAAAAAATCTTTATGTCAAGGGCCAAACTCTAAAGGTGCCCATAAACCTTACGACCATCGCAAGACTTTTGTCTTGCGATGGTCGTATGCTTATTGAAAGCTCGTACGATCTGCCCACCTTGGACGGGCAGATCATACTTGCGATCATCGAAAACGCCCGCCCCGCTGAGGGGCGGGCTTCCGATGACCGCAATGCAGAACGGGCAGTGTGCACACCGGCCCGTTCCCGCAGCTATCGGACGAGCGTGCTAGAAACCCGCCGACAATCGTACGATTCTCGGCGGGTTTTCGAGCATGTTGGTTCGACAAAAGACGTGCGACCGTACAGTAGAAACGGTTGCACGTCTTCGTTCACACTGCTCGATTCTCGTACGATCGCGGGATTTCGCCCGATTCTCGTACGAGAATCGAGCAGTGTATGGGCACCTTAAGGCGGTCATCACTTCCTCTGACATTGTCAATTGCATGGCATACATAACATGTACGCTAATTGACTCACACATGGAGAAAAAGTATGGAACATCTGTAAGCGATATCTCCCTATATTAAAGACTCTAAATATATCTGCTCTTTCTGAATGTGCTTCCTTTTATTAAGTGGGTCGTTCAAGTTTCCAGGCCTGCGGCCATATTACATCTATCGTGTTTTTTCACACAGTATAAATTAACCCAGCAAATATGACACAATCCTGAAATATCAGGTGTGTATGGACTTTTATTTTTAGTGATTATCTAGTTGAAAAGGCCAAAACCGCCGAGACAAACGTGGCCTTCCATTCCTCTGACCCTCTCCATTGCACAATAGACACGTATGAACAAACGGGTAGCACACACATTAGAGAGTATGAAATATCAGTAAACGATATGTCGAATATTTCCTTCTTATTGTTCTGACTCCAAATATAGCAGCTTTTTCCTAACACACTTCCTAAAATTAGACAGGTCACATTTCAAGGCCTTTGGCCATATTATTTCCCCCTTGTTTCTCTAATATAATACAGACTGACACATCATGATCTACAGTCATAATTTGTTTCTTTTGAACTTGTACATGTTTCATCATCCAAGAACATCCAAGGACATCATGCATCATTAGGAATAGAGTCCAATCAGTTGCACGGTAATGAATGAGATGGGTAACTCCAGGGGCGTATCTACAAATCATGGGGCCCCATAGCAAAACTTTGCTGAGAACACTTTCCTGTTCTCAGATCCGGTACCAGGTTTTGCCCTCTGTCCGAGGTACTCGGATTCCTGCCAATCAGCTCTCCACCTAGGTGGTAAAGCGCTAGAGCACCTGTTGCTCCGCATTCCAGCAACATGTCTCCACACTAACGGCCGGACCTCCTGTGTTTCCTGTAGCTTTTTGCTGTTTACTGAGTATTTACCTGCATTCTGTGTCAGCGTTCTTGATTCCTGCTGTGTTTCTAGTGTGACCCTGTGATTTTTGCCTGTGTCCCTCCTTTGCATTTTCTGTGGGCTGTGTGTTAGTCTTTACTGCTTTCTTCCCTGCTCTGTTTCTTGTTCATGCAGCCCTGCTCCTTTGTGTCTGCTCTTCCCCATTCACATGCATCCGCTTGCTGTGTCTGTTCCACTCTGCTCCGCTCCGCGTCTCCCTCGTGTCTCCTAGTGTATCTTAGTTAGTCAATTTCTCAGTGTGTGTCCTGCATTACTCATTCCTCCTGTATCCCCTGTGCTTTGCCAGCTGTGTTGTCCTGCTCAGCTTCCCTGTAGACCCTTTTTGCTGTTCTGGTGCATCTTGGGTATTCCCATTGCTTTGTGTTCGTCCTGTGTAGTGTGTAACTCACTGTCCCTTGCCACTGTGTCCTGCTTCCCAGTAATGTTCTGCATAGTTTTGTTAGCTAGTCTACACGTGTGTAAGTGGGCCGCAACCTGGCAGCTATCCTGCCTTGCAACATCCCCACCATCAGGGGCTCTGGAGAAGACCAGACGCTTCTTAGATTCTGCACCTCTTTCACACCTGCAGACTCAAGTCACCCTACTGTTCCTGTGGCCCAGATGGCTCTGCAAGTCCCGAAATTAGCATCTACTGTGCCATAAGTTCCCAGACCGTGACAGGGGCCCTCCTCCTAACTTTCATTTAAACGGCTGGCAGTGTCAACTGTTACAATACGTGTCTTAACAAGAAGTATATATAAAGGACAGGCAGCGGGAGAGCTATCAGTATAGTCAGTACACTACTAGATAGCAGTTCTGGGGGTAAAGGTTAAAGTAGCACTAATAATAATAATAATATTTAATTCCGGTATTTTATATTTAGATAAAATGAATTACGGTCTTGCACACACTTACATTTTAATCTTAATACAAACATCTTTAAACTCTAGCTTCATTAAACTTTTTTGTAGAACTACAAACCTTGGTATAGGGAAAACTGATTATCCCTGCTGAATCACATTGTCAAGCTTCTATAATGTTAATTGGCAGTGTATTATACAAAATAAGGAGAAAGTATACTAATAAGTCCTGCATTTGCATAGTGCACAGGTATATAGTGGAAACATACTTTATATACATACACTGAGTGGCCAGATTATTATGACCACCTAACGTTTGTGGGCAAATTAGCTATAATTAGCTATAATTTTGCGCTGAAGTTGCTAGAGGGCCAGACCATTATAAATAGGGAAGCAGGTTGTTTACCACGACAGTAGAACTGATTTTTTTCTGAAGATATGGGTAAACAACGCGATTTAACAGCCTTTGAACGTGGGATGATTGTTGGCGCTCGGAGCCATGGAGCGAGTATCAGCAAAACAGCAGAATTCGTTAAATGTTCAAGAGTAGCTGTTGTTAAAGTGTTTAAAGACTGGACTGTCAGCCGAAAATCTGGGTCTGAACGTGCGAATTGTGGCCGTCAGCGACTAGTCAATGTTAGGGCAGAACGGAGAGTGGCTAGACTGGTACAAGACAACAGAAGGGCAGCAGTGCAGTGTCAGATTCCTCGCTACACCTTTCAACATCTCGTGGAGTCACAAGGCGGCCCAACAAAGTAATCTCGTGGAGTCATCTCGTGGCCCAACGAAGTACAGATGGGGTGGTCATAATAATCTGGCCACTCAATGTATAATACATCTATAATAAACTGTACTAATAGGCAACATGTGAAATATTTAGTCTTGTGTGCCAAGGTAACGAGTTCATGTAGAACATTTAGGCCATATTGGACGAGGTAGCAAGAGTTCATGTAGAACATTTAGGCCTTATTGGATGAGGTAATGAGTTTGTGTAGAACATTTAGGCCTTATTGGATTAGGTAACAAGAGTTCATGTAGAACATTTAGGGCTTATAGGATGAGGTAACGAGTTCATGTAGAACATTTAGGCCTTATTGGACGAGGTAACAAGAGTTCATGTAGAACATTTAGACCTTATTGGATGAAGTAACAAGAGTTCAATGACAGAAAGTTATAAACAAGGTTTCTGACCTTGGCTTAATGAGCAATAGGTTCAATGCCAAGACAGCTGTCCGCTAACCTTGAGATGAGGGAGTCTTATCAAGACAAGAAAACCCATCTAATGATTGTGGCACAACCAAATACAAGTACAGGTGTCATTATTATCTGAGGTTTGGAGGGAATTCAAGATAACACGCATAATTATTGTGTTCAAAACGCTATAAAAAGGGGTCAGCGAGCCCAAGTTAATTGAACGTGCCTGCATTGCTGCATATTCCCGGCTGGCCAGATGAATAACCTACTTCTTGAGGTTATCCTGAGTGGTTGCTAATCAATTTAACAGTTGGGGAGAGTCCCTCCTTCACACCTCAGCCCTCCTACAGGTCTGAACAGAGTTGGAACTCTAGGATTTGGGACAGTTTTAGGCATACAGGGTTAATTTCAGTCTGTAGCAGAAGTTCAGTGGGCAATAAATCTACTCTGCTAAGATAGATAAGCAAATGGGAATTTGTAACTAGACCATCCTGAGGTCTGACTTCAGAGGGGAGGGGGGAGTCCCTGCTTGGGGCACTGGATGGCAGTCACTGCTCTCTGCAGGGAGAAGAGACCGCGAGGTGGACTGGACTGCTAGACTGGTCCCTGCAGCCTCTTCTCCTCTATGCTCCAGTGGGCTAAGGATCCATGACATCATCATGTCTTATGCAGGTCCATTGGTTTCCATGACATGTGAGGATGCCGAGGGACATTCTATAGCCTGAGTTTAGGGGGAGAGAGATAAGCGCTGACCACTGCAGGAGCCAAGATCAGGTAAGTAAAACAGCTTTATTTGAGGCCACTAGACCTAATGATCACTTAACCCTTGTAGTTCCAGGGGTAGCGCCACTGCAAGGGTTAGTGTTATCTTTGCTCAGAATTCTTCTTTAATACCTCTAATAAACAAGTGCACTGGCAAAACATTTGTTTAGTTTCGTTTTGATTCGGATTTTGCTTTATTTCGTTTTTCGGGATTCGGGTCCGAAATTCAATTCGGTTCAATTCAATTCGGATTTGGAAAAACTCGTTAGCGGTAGTGCGGTTGAAATTTAATTTCGTTTTCGTTTCGTTCGTTCGCTGCAGCAAAATTACATTTCAGAATTTTTTTTTTTTAGTCTACAGAAGAAGGAAAAAAAAGCGTGAGGTTCCCCCCCAATTCATACCAGACCCTTTAGGTCTGGTAGGAATGTTAGGAGGGACCCCCCCAAGTTAAAACACAAAAAAAGTGCGTGGGGTTCCCCCCAAAATCCATATTAGGCCTTTTAGGTCTGGTAAGAATTTTAAGGGGGAACTCCAGCCCCCAAAAATGGGGGAAAAAAACGTGCCCCCCCCTAACATTCTTACCAGATCCTTGATCCGAGCACTGGCCTGGCAGGGCAGGAAAGGGGGGGGGGGTTGATCAAGAGCCCCCCTCCCTGCACCTTACCAGGCCATGTGCCCTCGGCATTGGGAGGGTGTCAAGGGCCTCTTCCCCACAACCCTGACCCGGTGGTTGTGGGGGTCTGCAGGCAAGGGGGCTTATTTGCATTGGGGTACCCCCTTTAATTAGGGGGGCACCCAGATGCCGCCCCCCCCCCTTGTGAATGAGTATGGGTACTTGTACTCCTAACCATTCACTTAAGGGTTAAATAAAATAGTTATTAAAAAGTCCAGACTTTTGATAAAATTGTTTGAGAAAAAAAAAAACAAAGAGACAATTTTTGACTATTCCTTTAATTTAAAAAAAAATAAAAAAATGGCTCCATTGATGTAATCCAGCGTGAATCACGGTGCACGATGCTTGCCGACCCGCCAACATAAAAAAGTCCCACCGCACGACGACCGTCCGATCCCGACGAAAACTCGCCGCAAAATGACATTCCGGCTTGAAAGTAAACATTCTGTGAGGCATTCGGAAGTTCCCGAATGTCCCCCCCCTTTCCTGCCCTGTCGGGCCAGTGCTCGGATCAAGGGTCTAGAAGGAATGTTAGGGGGGACCCCACTTTTTTTTCCCATTTTTGGGGGCTGGGGTTCCCCCTTAAAATTCCTACCAGACCTAAAGGGCCTGGTAGGGATTTTGGGGTGAACTCCACGCACTTTTTTTTATTTTAACTTGGGGGTCCCTCCTAACATTCCTACCAGACCTAAAGGGTCTGATATGAATTGGGGGGGGGGGGCCCCCAAACTTTTTTTTTAACCTCTTCTGCAGACCAAAAAAAAAGTAAAAAAATGTTTCTAATGTAATTTTGCTGCAACGAAATTTCGTCCAGACTACCGCTAACGGAATCGGAAATTCGGATTCGTTTGCATTCATTATATATCTGTAATTTGGTCCGAATTTCCGAAATTTCGTCCGAATTTCGATTCGGAAGCAAACGAATTGCACATGTCTAACCTCTAATACTGAAGCTCACAACCATAACAAGCCCCAGGTATACTCGTACTAAAAACAAATGTTAAAATAAGCAAGGAAGGCACATATAAACTAAATCTGTCACTTCCTCAACAACCAAAAGGTCAAAGGCCATCCTTTAAATAAATGTCTATTAGATGGCTACACATTATTTCACAATAATATCATCAGTACTTGCTGTGTCTGACACCGCAGGAGCCTCAATAATACTACATCCAAAGATATGTTTTTCCTGCAAGGATGTTGAATATTAAACATACAAATGGTGGATTCTTCTGTGTGATCCAGCCAAGTCAGTTATTAATTTCCATATCTTGGTAAAAAAAACCTGAAAAGCCATTTATGACACTTGCTTAAAGGATTATTGTTCTGTTTGTATGGAAGAGGTGGAGCCACTAGTTGTATTTGTAGACTTTGATGGGCGATGTGCGATTTGAAATGCAATTCTATCCTACTGTAGGTGAAGTCACAGCTCTGACGTCTCCAGGAAGCCTATTTAAAAGGGATCAAAACCAGCAATTACTCAGAACACATAAAGCAGCTCTTCTCCTCCAGAGGAATCACAGGGATTGTACGTGACACCTACCTAACAGGTAAGCACGATGCCTCATCCTCAATTTCTTCTGTGTATCCTTTTTGTGAAAAGTCACTAAAAACTTTTTGAGTATCTTATTTTTTTTATCAGCTCAGTGTACAGTGAGACAGAAAGCCAATATCATATTTACTATAGATTTAAA
>NW_017307402.1:117352-120547 GCF_000935625.1 Nanorana parkeri | reverse complement strand
TCCCACAGCAGCCTAAATACAGCTGTATTGGGAATCTGCACAGATAAAAGACTGGGAACTGCCATTACTGTTTCATTTTTAAAGTTGCAAGTTTTGGGGCTGCTCCTGACTTCACTTCCCGGTGAGTAGATGGACTGCCTGTGGGATGGAAGTTTGCACACTTCTGACTTTACTGGTTTTCTACTTATTCCAGGTCTGTGACTCACTAAATAGTGAAGACAGGAGTCAGTTAAGTCAGCAAAGGAACATCTTGTTATTTTCACAGGTTCTCTTGAAAGTGACACTAAACTCAGGAATTAAATCTTAAAAATGCATTCAAGTACCTTAACTATTAACAAAAATGTTTCATATTTGTGTATCACTCAGCTGTAGATCCTCAAATCATCTCTGAATTGGTGCTGAAGCTGTCCTTTCTTCTGGAGGGTGGCTACTTTTGTTTCCCATGGCCCCTGTGTGCAGGGCCGGCCTTAGGCGCCCTGTGCGAGAAGGCTTTACAGAGTCCCTCAGTGACCACACTCTCAGTGATCACACCCCTCAGTAGCCACACCCCTCAGTGGCCACACTCATTTCTCCAATATCCGCACCATTTAAAGACTCCCATTTTGTTAAGCCACAAAGAAACATATCAAAAAGTATGATGAAAATAAAAGTTTTATTCAAAGGTATTAAACTTGTCGGCACAATATAAGTATTCTTATCAAATAAAACAACAGAAGGTAAACAATAAATGTCAAACTAAAAAAGAGTCTATAAAAATAAAGTGTCAGGATGTCATGCAGACCTTTTTTTCAATTAAGTGCATCTAGAAAAGTAAAAAAAAAAACAGAACACAAAACCGAGACTACAAGTTAAATGAATGAATTACTTTATGTCCGAATATCGAATCGAATATACGAAAAATGTATTCAGGCACATAATAATTTGTTTGAATGCATGGCGGCCATGTTGGCCACCGGCGCTTTCTGCAAATACGTGCCACCATCTTGGAGGCGGGGAGCATGACGTCACATGATGCCATGCATGCGTGGCATCAGGTGGAGTTACACGCAGATATAGGCGCCGCCATCTTGGTGTATACCTAGATATACACCAAGATGGCAGCCCACAACATGTGCAGTGTCATATGACGTCATGCGCCCTGCCTCCAGAATACGCCAGTGGCTGAATCCAAAATAGCATAAAAATGTATTTTCATGAATGAACAGGAAGAGATGTAAATCACATCCTGTTCATTCATAACTGGGGACACATAGTACTATGTGTCCCCAGTTATTTACAAACACTGGAGTGATCAGACGATCACTCCAGTGTTTGTTCCGTACACACAGAGGATCGGTAAATATCACCGATATTTACCGATCCTCCGCTCGGCCACGCACAGAGCCGCTGTCATCCTGAAACTGACAAGATGACAGCTGCTCCGCTCTCCTCACCGCTCGGCCATCCTGAAAGCTGTGGCTTCTCTCCTCCCTACCGCTCAGCCATCCAGACAGCAGGCAGCGCTCCCTCCTGCCCCCCCACCCTCCAGGCTTCAGAGGACAGTTTCTCTTTGGAACCCCACTGCCTCAGCCCATACAGGCAGCGGGGATCCGAGGACAGCGCTGAAAGGCAGGGGGGGGCGCAGCGGAGGAAGGAGTGCTGTCATTCATCAGTGGTGGACCCAGGGAACAAAGGGCCCTGGTGCAAGATTATTTTTGGTACTGCTTGGTTTAATGGACATTGTTGGTCTATAAATTACCTTTTTGACTAAACTCCATAAAGGACTGCCTATCTTGTGCATTGACCATCTGTGATATATGAGCTTTCTCTATCTTGTGCAACCTAAATGAATAAAAGCTGATTTCCCATGGCTTGCACATTGTAGGTATTTGCACTGCTGTGTTTGTTGTCAAATATTGTACAAATAGTGATGTGCAGGCAGCCAATCAGAAAATAGCTCCCATTAGCTTGTTCATTATTACATTTATGAGATCACTTCTGACTTTTTCAGTTTAAATCAGCGAAATAAATTCCACATGCATCAAAAAAAAGGTGTGCAAAAGCCCTACATGCCCCTTGCTGAGCCAGAGTTAAAGTTCTGCTAACATCATGGAGCATTAGCTTTGCTGATTGAGAGCTCTGGCTATGACTGGGCCTGGAAGGGGGGATGGAAACATTTCAGGCCTCAGCAAAGAGACCACTGCTTCCCCACGGAAAGCAAGAAAGCAAGAATCCTTTTCTGCAGCATTTTGGCTTTTCTACTTAATCCTCAACTGCTTTCTAAGGAAAACAAACTGTAAGCTTTAGCTCACCTTTTGTCTTGATGCAACTGTATTAAGCTCATCTAAACCAAAGGTGGACTTAATGTGCTTTATTCACTAATAGGCAAATAGGCTGAGCACATTGCAAGGGGATTTTTCACATTGCAGGGGAGGTTTCCCTTAGCTTAGCGGTCAAAATCCACTTTGCAAAGAATAACCAATCACAAGCAAGGGAATAAAACAGTATTTGCTTACACATGGCTGGATGATGGAAGTCAGCAGAGCTCAACACATTCACTAGGCTAAGGGCAAATTCCCTTGCAAAGTAAACACCTTATTTGCCTTCAGTAAATCAACCCCAATAACTCCTTGCTAACAGTGAAAGATATTCACTTGCCCTAATTTCTATATAACATTGCAGGAATTGTACCTACATGGACATTCTCATCATGCCTGTGGATGTGATAAATAACCCTCATCATGAGCCAGAGAACAAGAAAATGACGAACAACCCGCATGAAATAATGGATGTGACTTGCCATGTTTCCAGCTATACAATTGATGACATAATACCACCTCCTCCTCTATTCGATGACCTCGTTATTGAGACCAATAAAGATGTCCATGGCAAGCTGCATAAAAATAGTGAAATTGCAAGCAGCCAGTATGGAATTAATGTTTTCATTGTTGGGCTATTCTTGATGTTTGCGGTCTATCTGAAGATCCTTGGACTGACTGAGAGTGATCGTCTCACCTTCCTGGTCATCTTGATGCTGATACAAGTGGTATGGATGATATTTTATATCTCCATCAGTGACTGGAAGAAGTGGGCCACCACAGAGAAAGATGAACATGCTGGGGCCAGGTGGCTAAGATGTAAGTCAAAACAAGATTTTTTACTTTTATATTTTTTATTATTATTATTATTTTTATAGTCGGACTACCTATGACACAT